>NW_026136708.1:19387542-19677542 GCF_905237075.1 Dicentrarchus labrax
AACCCAAAGTGGTTATTCCTTATAATTCCAAAATGTCTTCTAGCTAATGATTCATCCATTTTCTAAACTACTAAACCTGTGTCGGGTTGGCAGTTCACCCTATCCGACCTATCCCAGCATGCACTTGGCGAGAGGCAGGGTACAATCTGACACACATATTACAATAGACAGACAAACCATTCACACTCGCAATCACACCTACGGGCAATTTAGAGTTTCCAGTTCACTCGATGTGCACATGTTTGGACTGTAGGAGGAAACCACAGCGGCCAGAGGAAACCCAGATGAGCAAAACATGCAAACCCCCATTCAGAAAAATCGGATTTCAACCCAGGTCCTTGTCAATATCTGATCGGTATCGACCCGATAGGGTGTGTTTAGAGTCACTTATATAACTGTCAAGTATGGAAAGCTGCCATTGAATGCCTCATCAATCATTGAGTCTTAAGTTAGTGAAAGATTTCCTGATTTAAATCATAACGTTTTAAAGTTTAGACTGTATTTTATCAGGCAAAGTAAATTTGTCTTGTATTGTTAATGAAAACAGGGTTCCCGCTCTTTTTTAAGAAATCATTTTCCAGGACATTTTCTTGACAATTCAGGACACCAGTTGCTCATACACATATAGCCATATACAGTATCTATAGCATAATTTACCAGTAGGCCTAGCATTGACTTTAACTCCAGTTTTATGCCTCATTTTATAATGATGAGTCTCTGTGTGGTTCAATAAGACGTCAAAAAGATCGACGCAAGTCTGTGACACTTCGCATCTGGTGTGAACAGCTAGACTGACTGACACCGGGCCAAAATAAAACAGGTGTATTTAAAACTTTTTTCCATTCCACTTCACTGTCTGGTTAACCCACTTTCAGGTGTCACAGTTTCAAAACCCAAATACGCACCTAGGTTCATTGAGATCTGAGCGAGGGGCTAAAATACAATAAACATTTATCAGGAAAACATATTGTTTCCAGGATATTTGGTCATTTTAATCAATGTCCAGATTTGTTTTTCAGGAGGCGAAGGAACCCTGGGAAAACCGTATCACTTGGTATCAGGTACCTCAGGTATGATTTTAGCACCGCTGTTTGTTCAAATTATACATTTTTAAATATGTCATAAACAGTGGAGATCAAAGGTACTTTGGACTGTGTAAAAACTGATTGAACCTAAAAACAATGTGGTGTCTTCTGGTGGTGATGGCAGCAGTAAACCTACCTCCTCCTGCGGCGTTGGTGTGAACTCAATGGAAGGGGGACGAGCCACAGACAAGATGGAGCCCGGCAGGGAGACGTTGGACAGTCGTCTCTTCTTCACGCCGCTGCAGTTGTTGGGGATCTTGAACGCACACCGTTTGTGGTAGTTCAGTCCACATCCTGAGAAAGGAGAAAATCATGTCCGCCATCTTAGTTTAGCATGTTAAAATGCTAACAGGCTGCTGCCCTCTTATTATAATTCAACTGCAACCACAAAAACGGCAGCAAATGACAGTCGGGGACAACAAACAACGGTTGTGAAATGTCATATTGTTAAATGTCCGACCTGCTCTATTTGGCTGCTCTATGAGATTATACTAGGTGGTTAGCCTGTGGTGTGCAGACTGGTAGGATCAAAGTTACGTAAAGTGCTTCAAAGGTGTTGGTAGGTGTATTTTTGAACCTGTGGACAGAGTCAGGCTAGCCATTTCCCCCTGCTTCCAGTCTTTATGCTAAGCTAAGCAACTCTAGTTCCACACATGAGACTGGTATCGATTTTTGCACCAAAGTCTCAGAAAGACAAAAGACATTTATCTCCCAAAATGTCAAAGTCTTCTGTTAAGATTTTCTTTATTTTTTCATCTTTTTTACTTCTTCTCGTAATTTGGAAACAACCTTTTTATACACTGCGCTAACGTCTCTCTCACTCCCACTGTCGGCCGGTAATAAAGCCATGTGCTTCCTCTGGTTGACCCGCCAGAGAGGAGCTTCTCTGGGTGTCTCAACTCTGTGAGGAAACCATAGCCAAAATGCAGGTACGTGAATTTTAAAGGAGGTCAGAATGTGGCCTCAGGTTACCGAGGTTGTTTACCAGATTAGAAGCTTCAATTGTTTACAAATGACAAAAGTCCTTCACCTCCCATCAGTCAGAGTGAGTGGGCAGATTCCTCTGTCAGTGTGAAAAGTAGCTTTAGTTATATAAGCGGAAGCCGTATTCCTGCGCCGACTGCCGCTCGGCTTGCTCAGAACATCAAGCGTCTCTTTTCTCCGCTTGGCATCACAACAGTTAAGATTCTCTCTGAGGTTTCTGAGCGCTGAGATCAGAACTTGAAAGATGTGAAAAATAGTCGCAGGAAGTCACAGAGTCAATGAAGACATCCTGCTGTAGAGCTGCTGCAACTTTTAGGCTTGAAATCCAGTGTGTGTGTGTGTGTGTGTGTGTGTGTGTGTGGACATGTGCCTGGGCCTTGATTCGTAGGTGACGACTTGGTCAGTTTGGACATGGCAGGAATCAAGCCGAGGCTGAACCCTGAGGAGCCACTAAACACAGCCTCAGAGAGAATAAAACTTGATTAAATGTAATAAAACAATCATGACATCAAGCTGCATTAGTCCAAGAAGCTGAATGTTCTGTTTTTCAGGGGATAGAGGTCATGGCAATCAAGTTTTATACGTTTAAAGATCCGTTTTCAGTTATTCATCGTGGTGCAGCGACAGTCGCTCAGAGGGGATGACGTGCAGCTTCCTATTCGTTTCTGTTACACTCATTAAAATTTGATTTCTCTTACATCACCACAGAAACACTGGCAGCACACATCACTTCCTCTCATAAACTTTAATTGAGCGGAAGCTTGTCTGAATTGTTTTAAATACCCAGATATCCTGACAATCCTTTTCTGAGTAAACTGAAATGTGATCTGTGTGACACCTCTATTTATGTTTCTGTATTTCTGTAGCTCTCTGTTGATGTCAGTTTCACCATTACATGTTTTTGCGGTTTCAGAAAAAATGGCCACCATACAGAAGATAAACTCTTCTGTTTAAGGAAACAACATGACCATTCCTCTAGCAACATAAACCTTACATTACTTTACTTACTGATGGTAAAGATAAAATGGGTTCTCTCAATTTTTATCCACCCAACTGTTTTGTTTTGCAGCATTTAATTAGTATTACAGCCTCATGGAGTCACTGGTGTGGGTTTTTATTAATTATGATTTACAGACTGGCCCAGATAGTTATCTAGAGCATCAAGCAACTGAATGTGATTTGTACTGACTATAATTAAATTAGTGGAAGCTGCAGATCTACAGTCGTACAAATGAGGAATGGAGGATACTTTAAACCAGCTCCTTTTTTTTTTTTTTTTTTTTAACATTGCATTCCTTTTGGTAGAAATTAAACCTCTCTTATACAGCATGAAACAAAAAAAGAATGGACCCAACTGACCCTTCCTAAGTCCTGCTCCAATAACAGCTGAGGAAGCCTCGGTCAAAAGCGCGGTCATCTTTTTTTAAACCATCTTCAAAATGCGGCTGTCTTTTTAACATAGATGAGCACAGAGTATATCTGAGTTGAGACAAAGTTTAAAGTTAAATGAGGTTCTGACTGAGGCTGGTTCATTGACAGTATGTAATTAGTGGACAGAGCTACTGGGTCTGTGAAGTGAAGCCAAAGCGGAAGGGTCTTAAACCTGCATTATTTCTAATAACCAGCAGGGGGCGGCTCCATGGGTTGTCAAAAAGAGTAGTTTGGAGTCTTATGTAAAATCGACCCTCACTTGATTTATTAGCTCAGTAAACAGTTTCCTAATGAGTTTAAGGTCTTAATCTCTAGGTTTTATTCCATACATCATGATGTTCATTTGGTAAATTATAGTCCTGTTTAGAGGAAAATAGACAATAAAGCAAGGTATGCTTTTGGACGTGTCTAACCTTGCGATTGATAAGTCATTCTCAGTGAGTCCATCCAGTGTCCAAACTGTCAAACTAGGCGGTGCCGATCAAATATGAATCAAGATTCTGTCACAGTGTTGCCTATTTGTCGCCTAAAATCTTTTCAGAAACATATTTTAAGGCACTGTTTATCTGAAATATGAGAACGTGTGTGTGACCAGGCAAGCTGCCATTGTTCAATGCCAAACTCAAGGCTTTAAAACAGTACTCCACAAACCAATGGGTGACGTCATGATAGGTTCACACTAATGCTTGCTCAACTGTTATTGGACAAAAAAGCAAAAAGGGGCGAGACTTATGTTCAACCAAAACAACCTAATTTGTAGCTTGGTAATACTATAACATCCACTCACATAACCGGAAGCATTTCTAATCAACTCCAAATTTATGATTTGATCTTAATGTAATGCACACTTAATGTGCTTCTCTTCAGTTTGAACACAGTCAACAGTCTGTTCATTCAGGATATATGTGACTGCAGGTGTAAACCACAGCAGCCATCGTAACGTGATGTAAATAACCCAGTCGCAGCGAAAACCTCCGACGTTGCAGAACATCGTTACCACATTTTTACCTTCACATTTGAGGCCCTGTCTGACGAGCCCCCACAGCATCTCCCCACAGTCATCGCAGAAGGCCGGCGCCTTGTAAGAGTGAACGTACAGCGTGTGAGGTCGGATCTGGAAGTCCTCGGCTGTGGCCAGAGCTGAAAATAAAAAAAACACACAGAGCAGTCAAACAACAAACAACAACATGGGACGTTTTCCATCCTGCAACTGGTTTGAAAGAGGATGCTGAGAGATGCCGTCACTACAGCCTCTAATTATTTTATTTGTTGACCGTTCTTTTATTATCTTCTGTATATGGCGATATCCACAATCAAGTTGTGCTGCTGCTGATCTGTTTAAAAAATGCCTTGATGGGCTTAGGTTGTGACTCCAATCCTGCAAATCGGCTAAAACTCAATTCAACTTCTTTAATGTGGCTAAAGAAGGTAAAAAATTAAATCCTTAAAACTCAATCCAGTCCAGGCCTGAAAGAAAATTTATCCTCAGCATGAACCAAAAACATAGCATACATGTAAATGTGTGATGTTAATTCACATCTCAAAGATTGTGTGATACAATCATGGAACAGCTACTCCGTGGACCTTGTATGTTTTATCAAACAGCGCAGCAGAATTTAAGTGAACCACCAGAGAAATGTCACTTTTTCTATATTGTGTCTAAACTGAGCACAAGGCTGTTTTACTTGGAGCACAATAGGTCACCATAAACAAAGTACTGTAAATGGATCAGGTTTTACATACATGACAGTGATCCATGGATCAGCCCTGATCGTTATCCCAGTCCTAACACACCGCCTGAGGACATCCCCAAAGATTAAATCTACAGTATCTCAGTGATGCTATTCTTGTGTGGCTTGTACCTTTGATTCTATATACAGGACACCTCAGAGGCATTTTGGATGGGGTTAGTGCGTGTACGCTGGAGGCTGAAAAAATACGCAGCGACCTGTGGCGGAAAAGTTGAAACCAAACCAGTTAAACTGCTCCACAATCAGCCTGGAACTATGATACTCTCCCAGTTGTGTCTTTGGTTTATTTGATGTAACCAGTTTCAACATCTGTGCCTGGCTGTCAGTCTCTGTTGCACAACAGCGACACCAAGAAGCTTCCTTTGGTTTATGTCTGTTTTGTTTGAGCAAGAGAGAGAGACTGACAGACAGCTGTGGTCGAGCTACATAGACAGTGAATGTCTACTATGTGCTTTTATGGCCTTTAATTGAGAGTCTCAGTGGTAGAGGGACAGGAAAAGGGGAGAGAGAGACAGAGAGAGAGAGAGAGAGAGAGAGAGAGGGAATGACACGCAGCAAAGGGCTACAGGTCAGGTTCGAACCCATGGCTGCTGCAGGAAGGACTCGGTCTTCGTACATGGGGAGCCAGCTATACCAGGTGAGCTAACAGGGACCAGGGTACATTTTACAGCAATCCATCAAGTAGTTTTTGAGATATTTAACAGTGTCAACCTCACAGTGGCCCAAGAGGGAAGGTCAGGGGATCATCAAAGTCATTAGGATAAATCATCTAAGAAACATGAACGTCTGGACCAAAATTAATGGAAATCCACCTAATACTTGAGAGATTTCAGTCTGGACTAAAGTGCTGGAACCACTTACAGACCGACATCGCCATCCCCTAGCTGGCTCTCTGCTACAAGTGAAAACACAGTGTAGCTCCCTGCTATCTGTTATCTAATCTGTTGACCCTTGTGTGAAAAAGAGATGACCTTATAACAGACAGATATGTCAGTGTGAGTTTGACTGTCAAAGAATGATTGGTATGCTTTCTTTTTCAGAATCTGACAAAACAAATTTTGAATAAAAAATGTGACAATGTCAGTTCACATGTTTCATATTCTGTTCTGTATCTGTGAATCTGTTGCTACACACCCAGATCAATCAGATTGATCATGATTAAAGCTAACATTTGTTTAGTGCTTGGTCAATCGTTTTGTCCTTAATGAACTCCCATACGTTTGTCCCCTGACATATAATCCCTCTCTGGGGCCGGTGTGGCTGTAGAAAACTGTCACTGTCATTTTCATCAATATTTGTATTTGTAACATTGGAGAGGTTGTGATTATTGCAAGTTTTAAGCAGTTGTAATTGTGAAGACTAAAGGAAAAACATATGAGTGACAAAAGACCTTATCTAAAGCTTCTCTTTGTAGCCAGTTCTCCAAAGCATTTTCAGGCAAGAGTTGTAAGGTGCCTCCACTGTTCTACTAACAGAGGCAGATACACTAATCGAGAGATAAACTCGATGCGCTCTGCAGGGTTGTGCAGCAGCAGCAGCAGCAGCAGCAGCGGCAGCAGGAGGACGAGGAGGAGGAGGAGGAGGAGGAGGAGGAAGTGGTCGTGGGTCTGAGCCCGATGCGGTTCAGGCTGTGACTTTGTTTTCTTCCTCCCGTGTAATCTAAACCTGCCGCTGCTCTGTGTCTGGGTGTTCAACTGTTAAGGTGTCAGTTTTAGTTTTTACAACCCAACCTGTCGACACGACTCAGGAAATGACAATCCTATACACAATATTATGGTTACAGCATGCAGGGTGACCCGGGGCGGCGTTGCGGTGGAGGAAACAAGATCTAAGGCGACCTCAACGCTCTCACTCAGAGGTGGATTAACAAGAGAGCTGGAAGAGGAGCAGAAGCGAAGACAAAACAAACAATGAACAATAAATATGTAAAGTGCCTCAAGTTGTTACTGCTTGAAACTCTCCAACTGTTGAATGGTCACAGGTCCCATCCTGCAATGCCAATGTGCACAAATAAATACAAATAAATGTACTTCTACTAATAGTGACAATCAAATCTAACAAAATCTTCTTCTTGGATGTTTGCAGCTGATAGCTGTAGTAGAAATCTTTAGAAATTAACACAATTTCCATATTCACAGCTTCTGGTATTTCTTATAAGGCAGAAGGAGT
The DNA here is from genome assembly GCF_905237075.1 of Dicentrarchus labrax. Taxonomy (NCBI): domain Eukaryota; kingdom Metazoa; phylum Chordata; class Actinopteri; family Moronidae; genus Dicentrarchus; species Dicentrarchus labrax. The sequence continues at coordinate 19,394,963 of NW_026136708.1, forward strand.
AGATTGCCTTTTTAAGGGCGAGGAAATGATACTTTCTGTGGATTAAACACATCAGACACACACTGTAGTTCCAAGAAGACTATTTTTGTACGTGTCTTATAACATGTCTGGAGGGCTATCTTTAATTTGTTATTTTAAATCCATACATTTGACAAGAAACCAAATAAGGATTTTGTACATACCGGTTAATTTTAGTTCATTTTCACTTTTATCAACGTTAGCTGCAGTTTGGTGCAGACTAAAATATCTCAACAACTATTACATGCATTACTATGACATTTATATATATATATAGATGCATATATATAAAGATGGATGACGCATCTCCACTTCCTCCCACTGTACGAAAATGCAGCCAGAATACTGCAGATACAGACGATTGTTCTGCTGATGTCGTTTGGAGCAAGAGTCTGCGCAGTAGTGATTGGAGGTTGGCACAGCGGTATCGAGGTCCCACCAGACAACACCCAACAGAGTCAATAGTGACGTGAAACACCCTTTTTTAAAACATCAACACAAAAACCAAACAACAAACACTTGAACATACATCAGCATGATAAGAACTACCTAAAATGATTTGGGGGCTCCAGTAACGTAACGCCCCATTAATCCTAATATTGTAGGAGCTCTGATGCTGGGGGGTTGAGTTCCTGATATCAGGGTCAGAAGCAAGAAGCTAATTGGACCGATGAGGAGGATGTAGACTTACAGGCAACAGGAGTAACTTATTATTAAAGAAATAATTAAAGAAATAATAAATCAATAAATAAATAAATAAGAGCTTCTTACCGGAGAGCACCACTTCGACCAGGTCGCCTTCATGGATCTCCTCGGCTGAGGTCAGACGCTGCAGGATGTTGTCCGAGTTCAGGTCGTGGCGGAAGAGCAGGATCTTGTCGTACATCCCGAAAAATCCGCATTCAGGGAACTGAGGAAGAGGAGAAGGAAGAGTAGGTCAGGGATTAATTCAGTCCCTTAGTTAAACAATTTCCAGCATTAAAACAAGCCAAAAATATGACAACATGTATCTTTAAGCAAATTTCATGCCAATTATTTTATTAGATTATGAGACTTGAGAAAGTTTGACCTGGGGGTGGCGCTACAGACACAACTCACAATTCATTTCAAATCAAGTCATAATAACACAGCAGGCAATGCTAACGGTTGTTGTTTAAAAGCTGCAAGGAAAACAGCGATCTAAACCAAAAGGTACTGCTGCAACCTGCTGACCTCTGACCCCTCAATGAACCATGAATGTCCAGACAGCAGCTTGTCCTCAGCTACATTTCTACTGAAAAGGAGGTTTTCATTGACACGACTTTATTTTTGGTGACGGTCCAGCCTGTTCCTGAAGTTAACAGTTACCTAACCTTTTCATATGAGTAACACATGATGTGTGATGAAACACATTCAGAGAAATACCACACTGGGAAACTACCAGCAGCCAAACTCTGCTGAAATATATTTTCTACTGTGGCTGCTGAATCAGTTTCCACTGCAAACGACCAACCACCATTTACTTTCTGCTTTTTAAAAAAGAAATTAGATTTTCTGGTTGAAACGCCACAAGCTGCTATGGTTTTATGTTCCAAAACACGAAGGTTTCCCAGCTGCTACATCCTCTTTATAAAAGAACCTTAAACACCATGTAGGTTCAAGTCTGGGTCGCTGCCCTTGTCACATATAATTCTCTTTCTGTTTACTTTCCTGCCATCCACAGTGGGAGATCATTTTACAGCCAAATGTTCTGGTCTACTCCGCAGGTAGCAGAAAATATAATGCGAAACACGGACAAAGCGACAGTCAGGTAGGTGTATGAATAAGTTAAGAGAGGCAGTTCCCTTAGCTACTCAGTTTAAGGGAGCATCACTGCAAATGAATGCTGCAAGACTGGGAATGATCCCTGAGTACTACAATAACTCATATTTTTCACTTGAGTAGAGGAAACCAATAACTGCACACTGGCTTAAAATAGACACACCTCCCTTCCCTTCAGTGTGGAGGAATTCGAGGCATCTAGCGGTGCAGTTGCAGCCTGCAACTCCCTCGCTTCACTACCCCTTTCCAAGCATGAAGGAGAAACTGTGATGGCTTTGTTTATCCACTTTGGGTTACTATAGAAACATACACAGTATTTGATACGTAGTAGTTTTTCTACCTTCTAGAGAACAATTGTGTTCCAGTCATTTCTTTAGAATGGTCAAGTCAATAAGCAGACTCTTGAAACATGCTCGAGTTGCATAATCCATCACAGTTAACATCAAATATGTAATTTTTGACTAAGTTACATTGTCATTAAGTGGTTATGCAGCTGAAAGTAAGTAAGAATGTATTTGAAAGGTCTGCACTGCTTTTTCTTTTATTTACCTGGACAATATCACTAAAACACTATAGCATGGTTTGCAGTAAATCATTCGAAGTAATTGGTCCTTTAAGGGGGTTTTTTTAGTTGTTCCCTGGCCCTCATGACTCAACCTTCCTAGGTACCACTCCTTTTTTTGTTTATGACTCAAACTTTATTGAGTTTTAATTTTTGCAACAAACAAACAAAGGCAAAATTAAAATACACAACTGTATGTGTTGATAATGAAATATCAGAGTGAGGGCACTAAAATAAAATAATAAGGAGTTATATTTAAAAGAAAAAAAGAAATATTTATAGTATGTATGTGTATATATACATACACACAATATAAAAAATAAAATAGACAGTCCATGACAAGAAAAATTTGTCCATGCACGACATGTTAAGCAGTCTTGGTACCAGTGCATTTTTAAGTGCGTCACAACAATTCTGGGCCTGAACTTTCTCAGAAATAAAGTCTCAGTGTTTGATGGACAGTCACTTGAAAGATTTCATACGTACAATTTGACAAAAAAATCTAAAAACCTCATATAATTTTAATTAAATTGACTAAATAGTTTTTAGTTTTCAGTGAATCTAGACTGAAACTAAGAGTATGTACTTTTATGGCAAGGTGAACGGTGTATGTTGTTGGTAAAGTGTGTGTACTGGATTTGGGGTTCATCGGCAGTCTCTGCAGCCTGCAGACAGGCAGGTGAAGCAGCTTCCTGCCCTGAGCCGCTCTCTGTGTTAGCAGGATGTTAGCAGTGTGCAGGTAGCATGCAGCATGGATCCTGCAGCGCACACCGACAGCAGGAAACCAGGTGCCAAGGCACACACAATACACAATACACACACACACACACACACACACACACACACACACACACACACACACACACACACACACACAAAATGTCCATCATGAATTATGGCTGAAGTCTCACTGACACCCAGCCGTCATTAGCCATGTGGCTACACACCAGCGCTCAAACAAATAGACAGTGACAGATGGAAACAGTCACTCTGTTATTTCTGCACTGGAAGAGTTCCCAGCAGTGGAGGACGAGCTCAGTTGTGCTGACCTGGGACGGTACTCTCCTTCGAACTAAAGCACACGAGTGGACTATGAGGGCACAGATACGTGAAACACAGCAGCAACACACCCAGACTGAAGGAGAGGCAATAAGACAACAAACAACATGGCTGCGATTGTAAGAGACATGCCTTTGTGGTTGTTTTTTGCATTTCTTTGTGGTCATTTTGTCTCCAGTTATATTGCCTCTAACATCTTTATCATTTATCTGGAGTCTGACACATTCAACAGAAGCTGTTTCTAAGCATTACACCATCTCTCTTTGTCTCTCATTCTGCCGCAGCTCTGAAACTATGACAAAGCAGGAAGCTGTAAAGAAAAAAAAAAAAAATCCTCCATGAGGCCAGAGTGAGGTCTGAACCAGAAGTGAAAACGCTTCTTTTCAGCTGCCATGACGACGCATTTTGGCTCCGTCCAATCACGTTAGAGCCCGTCGTCAGCTGCATTCTCTGAGGTGAGCAGAGAAACACACTAAGAGTTCTGTTAATGGACAAGAGTGTGTGTTTAATACACACTGATCCCCTCTTTATGGTTAATCCTCCATTAACCAGGCTTAACCTCCACGCACCAACACACAATCCCTTTCTGTAACTCCCTCACCAAACTGAAGCCACATTTCTGAATACCCACACAGTCTAGTTCTGGATGTCAGGATCGCAGAGGTCACAACCTCCAGGCCCTGTCGTGACCTTTGCCCCCGACGCAGGAGCTGGAGCTGGAGCCGGAGACGAGGGCTGAGAGATGTCTATGTCTCTAACTTTAGCCTATGTTTTTTTTTTTTTACCGAGTCAGGGCGGAGGGATATCCATCACCTCTTAATCTGTGCAGCACTCATGCTATTATCAGAGAGACTAAGTGTTCATGGAGCCCAATAATCCTGGTTCTAAAAAGGGAGGACAGCACCCTTAACATCCAGCCCATGAACACATACACACAAAAAAACATAATCGCTTCAGGAAGTTTATGTAAAACATTAGTTATACGGGGCGTCCTAATAGCTCACCTGGGGGAGCTGGAACCCCTGTAAGGCTGAGTCCTCGCTGCAGCAGCCATGGGTTCGACTCTGACCTGTGACCCTTGGATGCAGGCCATCTTCCTCTCTCCCTCTCCTGTCACTCTTCAGCTATCACTATCAATTAAAGGCAATAAAAGCCCCAGAAAATATATATATAAAAAAAACAAAAAACAAACATTGTTTATACGTATCCAAATTTTACATTTCTGGTGTGAAACGTAAAGTAAAGGAGGGAAAGAAATTCCAAAATATTCCTATAGTCAGATCAGGGTGATATGAAAACAGCAGACTACCGCCATGCTGGCAAAACTGTCGCTCTGTGGAGTAACGACTCATCTTCTGATTATTTCCTCAATTGATTGATTAATCTCTAAAATGTCAAAAAAAATAGTGAAAACGCACAATTAAAAAAAAAAATATTGGTTTTACTATCAGTCCCCACAAATGAGAAGCTGGAACGGAATGTTCGAAAACAAAAAAAAATCAGAACGTCCACTCGATGACTGATAGTGCCACCCGCGAGCTAATCACACATTGTTCCATTATACAAGTTATTACTTGATGTTCTGAACAGGAGCCTCTTTAATTAAATGCGTGGCATTTACTCTGTGATGAAGCGCTTCTCCCTGACAGTTAATGTTATATTTCATTAGACCTTCGTAATTTCTTCTCACATTAGGGAAGGTGAGGCTTGACTGGCGGCGAGGCGATAATATCTTGTATGAAACCTTGAATTAATTAGTTTATTCATTTTATATTTTATATGAGACAGCGTGTTATATTTAAAAAACAACATGTAGCTTTACAATATACATCATTTTATATGATTACAATTATTATTATTATTATTATTATTAAAAGTATCAAATAATAAAAATAGCCATCATTTTCTTTTAATGACAGACAGACAGACTGACAAACAGCAGCTTATCATCTAACAGCTGGTTATAAAAACACTTGAACCGGCAGCGATGGGAAGAGCACAAACAGATAAAACAGCCGCTGTCTTCCGCTGCAGAAAAGCTAAGAGCCTTTCCGCTCCAATAAAACTCTTCAACTCTTTCGCCGTACGCGTGCAATTAGCCTGCAGGGACAACGCTAAAAGGGACTGATGTGAAATATGAAGGTAAACAGCAGCAGCGCCTGTTTTCCCCCTGCATCCGCTCGCTCTGTCACCTCGCTCAGGAAACAACAGGAAGCAGCGCTGAGTGGGTCAAGGTTATCACTGTGTGTGAGTGTGTGGGAGTTTCATTCATCCACTTGTTAAAAGGCTGAAATCACAGCTGGAACAACAACACACGCCTCAATTTCAACGTGTGTTTCATCAATAAAGAAAAGTGATTTTACAAACTGAGGTAGCACTAAAACACAAAAGGCTTATCTAATGTAAATGGAGAGACTTTTAACCTCCAACATATGGACATTGGATCAAAGATGTTGGAGAACATCCGCCGTTTCATTATGGTGCTTCTTTGCCACCTGGCAACCATTTTTAACTTGCAAATATGGAAGCTGAGGAACTGTAGTAAAGTACACTGCGCTCCTTTATGTACTCATGTATGTCTACTAAAGTAATTAATAGCGTTAATTCTTGTTTGTTCTTGCATGTTGAGAGGTAGGTGGGTGGGGTGTTTTTGTGTTTTTTGTAGCTTTATTGGATCTGTATCTGTTTATTATTACCATGTTTGCATTGCTAATTTAAAAAGGAAATACTTTGTTCTAAAAAGTCGAACTTTGACCTGATGATGGTGCTGGATGAAAAGTCAGAGGATCACCAAAAGTTATTACAATTCATCCTGTGGGACCATGAATGTCATGGCAAGTTGTTGAGGCGTTTCAGTCGTGACCAAAGTGACTAAAAGTGACCGAAATGCCTTTAAAATCAGAACCACGACAGGAACTGAACCACAAACCAGGTTAGAGCCTCGCTGTACCTGTTGACCTACAGAGAGAGAACAGTTTATCTCTTCAGTGTTACAGCAGTGATTTATTCAGACAGTGAAGTTATACTGAATAAATCACTGCCCTGCACACACACACACACACACACACACACACACACACACACACACACACACACACACACACACACACACACACACACACACACACACACACACACACACACAGTGCTTTATGTTCCACATCTGTCACTGTGACCACAACAACATACATTACTTCCTCCTCAGATACCTCAGTGTGTGTGTGTGTGTGTGTGTGTGTGTGTTAAAGTGACCTCAGTGTTTCCTCTGGATTCATTCAGCAACAACACGACCACGCAGAAAAAAAGAAAGAAAAGCAAATCAATGCCACAGAAACTCAAGAGGTACGGAGGCTGTGATTTTAGAAGTGTGGTTTGAGCTGCAATGTTTCACTAACAAATCCACCTCAAGAGATTTAAAAGGACAGAAAACTACACTATGATCACGCTGAAGTCCAACATCAGTGGAACAGAACAAAAACCTGTTTTCCTTTAAGACCTTTATTGTATTAAACTTTTACCGTTACTTGAACCAGGACTTGGGGCAAAACAGGGAACCAAAACTAAAAACACATCTGCTGCACGAAAAACCACAGAGGAAGAACTGCTCTGCACACTGAAGGAAGGACACATCCACCCCGTTCAGCTACACCTCTGCTCCGTCTGTCTTTTTATTTGAGGAGTTCTACTGAGGAGTTTGAGATTCCCAGCAAGAATAAATCAGGATAAATGAATGTAAGTCAAACCAGAAAGCAGTTATAATAGTTATATTACTATAATACTGTAGTTATTAGAGCAGCGTTATAGAGATTTGAATGGTTTGTGATCAAATGTCATCGGATAATAATGTTACTCTATGAAAGAAAAATAAATAAAAAATCTTTAAGGCACTCGGTGGAGTTATCTTGTCAGCCACAGTTTTGTTCAGTGTGTATCCTTGAGGTCTAACAAACATGTTAAATAGATTTCCTTCTATATAAAAATGTGTAAAAACATATATTGTGGTCAAAAAACTCCACACCTTGTGGTTATCAAACCTAATAACAGACTCATCTTTGGACAAGCCTCCATCTGTGGTTGAGACAGTGAATTCGCAGTAGAAATATTTGAAATGTGGCATATTCAGAAATCTTCTTCCAAAATATCTGCTTCGAAAAGTTGCATTATTTTGCATTTGTAGGCTCAAAATCAGATTTCAGAAAAGTCTTTTCTTAATTGTTGACCTCATCGTGAGATACTCTGGATAAAAGCCTCAAGCTTAATAAAAGAAATAAGAACAGTGATAATAAGACACAAAAGCTGATAATTGAATTGCTGCCTGAGGCTCAACTGTTAATGTAGGAAGTGATGACTTCTTACTCAGACACACGGTCGACCACAGGAAGAGAGACGCCTAACCCACCAGTCCTGACACACACACACACACACACACACACACACACACACACACACACACACACACACACACACACACACACACACACACACACACACACAATGGCCCTTTAAAGTCCCGTAACACAGAAACCTGATGACCCGTTTACATGATGTTGCCCCACTGACAATTTGGATGCAAATGAGCGTCAGATATCCTGGTTAGATTCGACCCGTTAGACGGAGAAAAATAAATATTAAACTGACCTATTTCCAGTTTCTGATCAGATGACATGAGTGAGACACGGAAGCTAACTCACTTCCTGGTTCTTATCAGAACTACAGATACAGTCGGAGCAGGTAGAGGTCATTTATTTTTTTATATTAAAAGAGCTGCATGTCAGCGTATCAGCTGGACTTATTTGAAATGTCACCTTTAGACTGCTGGGATTCAAAAATGGGACTTTTATGCCCTGAACTCTGACTCAAGGCTCAAAGCTGCACGCTGTTCGAAGCACAGCAATCAAATCTTTCAGTTCATTAGGGCTGCAACTAATGATTATTTTCGTTATTGATTAATTTTGGCAACCGTTATCTCGATTAACTTATTAGTTGTTTGATCCATAAAATGTCAGAAAATGGTAGAAAATGGTGAAAAATGCTGGGTCATTTTAAAATACGTTCAATAGTGGATTAAAAGCTGTTAAAATTGATTAGATACTGGCAGGTAAATCAAGCCGTCCAAGTGAAACAATACAATGTCAAGTAAAGAGCTGGTGGACCTAAAATAAAGCTTGTTTCGCGTTAATGCTAATAGGTAACTTTTCTAACTAATCTAAGTCTCTAAACCTGAACAGCAACTAGCTGTTACAACCTAATACCATGTTACACTTACATACGAGCACGACAACACAATCTGTGGACCAAAGGTGAATTCTTCCAGTCGGAAACAAGTCGGATTATTCTGAAGCCACATAAATCCGGGGTTAGAGTAGTTGTGTTTATTTAGGAAAAGTTTCCTTTCACAGCTGGTTGTGTTTCGACGACATTTAATATTTGAGAACTTTTGGCTCCTTTTGTTTAATTAAGAAAAAGGTATTTCATAGCAATCTAACATTTTTAACCAATACCTTACTGTTACACTGGGACCTGGAATTTTTGTCTGAGTTTAAGAGTTTAACGTTTTATGAGACAAATCCAGAGTCATGAAATATTAGCTACTCCATCATTACACTTCTATTACAGCCACCAAGACTCTCACTAAAGGAAATTAAATTAGTTTGAGACAAATGTCCTGTGTTATAAAATGACTGACTCTCTGGAGAGACGTTTCAGTGGTTTTCATTTACAAGTTTTCCCGTAACTGCCTCTAGTGGCCGTTAGTGGAACTGCAGCTTGACGCTCGGCTAACACTCGTGCATTTACTCATTCACCCAAAACGTTATCGGAGAGAGTTCAGAGCAACTAGAGCAGGGCAATGAACTTAAAAAGACGCCGTAACAGGATAAAAAGTGATTTTATAACACGATTTAGTTTCAGACAGCAGCTGTGTGTGATGTTCAGGATCAGAGCTCAACTGGAAACTTGGTGCTTTTCTGAGGATTTTTTCTGTCTAATGAGACGACAAATGGAGCTTGAAAAGTTAAGCTGGGATTTTAAAAAGTTAAAAGAGTGAGACGGACCCTGTTAATGGTTGTTAATTCAACATCTTACATAAAAAGAAATTTAATGACCGGATTAAACCTCCTCACTTAACATTTAATCACATATAAAAACCACATCCAATGAGACAAATCCACCACCTGCATGTATTACCTTCTCTTTTTGAATTGTGGGTGAGCTTAGCTGTCATATTTTTGTCATCATTGTCATTAACATAATCCAGTTTCATACATCCGGAACTGTGGTTTAAATAAGCTTTATCACCATATTCTTTTTGTTATTCAGTTTTTCTCTGCCGATTATTGCTCATTATCATTAAAAAATTAAAATGACAGGTAAAACTAAAGATTTAGATCTTCTTCACAGCTCTTTCCTTTAAGACCACAAGGTTTTAAATGTACCGACCCTGTTGGTTCTTTAGTTAATTGAGCAGAAACAGGATGACGGGGGCGTCCTCGTAGCTCACCTGGTGGAGCGTGCACCCCCTCGTATACGAAGGCTCTTACTGCAGCAGCCTGGGTCTGATTCCAACCTGTGCCACTTTGCTGCAGGTCCTCCCTTCTCCTCTGTCTCCCCACTTTCCTGTCTTCTGCTGCTACTATCTGATAGGCGATAAAAGCCCCCCAAAAAAATCATCTTTAAACAGCTTAACTTCCCCCTCAGGCATCAATACCTATCTATCTAAACCTATTCACCGTGTGTCCTTGTGAGCCCAGGAGGATGTCAGGTAAGTGATAATGGCTGAAAACCTCAAATCACCATAAAATTCAGATCCAGAGGAAACAGCAGCCAAAATATTGTGGTTTTAACTTTTCCTCTTTATGGATTTATTACATATTTTCCCTCCACTTCCTTTTAACAAGAGCAATATTTGACTCTCGTGTTTAGAATCACGAGTTTACCAATAAATAAATAAATAATAAAGTGGAAATATTACAACATTAGAAGAGCATTTAAAAAAAAGTGATGTAGGCGGGTCGAGCGTCCATACAACATCTCTCTCCCTCTCTCTCGCTCTCTCTCGCTCTCTCTTTCCCTGCCACCATCGTTCACTTCTCTACCTGAACCACCGCCTGGCCTTGGTAACCGTGGAAACCAGAGGAGTGGAGGACTCAGGTATCTCACATCGCCGGGGACAACGGCAAGAGATGCTTGTTTTATGGTTTAATTGATGTTCAGACTTATTTAGTCTTATCTCCCATTTCAGGATTTGCACTTGATGTGTTTCATATTGTTTCTTTGTGTTATTTGTTTTGATGATTTTAAGTTTATGTCTTTCTGTATGTTTTTACATTCTAATGATTAATTGTACATTTTTCGACTTTCGTGTTTTCAAGTTTTTAAGAAAATGTCACCAGAGTTTGGGGTTTTTTTTAGCAGAAGGTCACCTCTGTAACACTGGGAAGAACTTGTTACCCATATTTTACACTGTTACACTTTTTAAAAAGGACATAGTTGTATTTTTCAAACACAGAAGGAGAACAAATGTTTCTAATTGGACAAAAAGTACAAAAAAAGTATGAAAACTTTTTGTAGGTTTTTACAATAAAGGTGAAGAAAATAATATTTTCTATGAAAACATAACAAATCATGTTCTGCATGTGTGTGATGTAATCTACCAGCTGACAGATTTTTTGTCTTCACTTAACCACTAAAAAACAAAGTGATTTCACAATGCATGTCAGATCAGATCACAGAAATCCTTTAAAATAAACAGGATTAAATATATCATAGTGTGCTGTGAGATTTTAATTTGTCTCAAGACAAAAAATACAATTCAAAAGTTATATATTAAAGCTGCATTTAGTGATTTTTGGCCACTTGAGGAGCTGTCAGGCACACAGCTCTTATGAAGTGGCTCTTGCAAACAGTGGCTCATTTCCAGTTTCCACAGACACGGAGCAACATTATCGTCCCACTAAAGTCATGTTTGTGTCTACACAATGAATATAAATCTTTCAGCTCTGGTTCGGTCTCCAGCAACTCATCTTTAGCTGCTTAATGTCCTACTTTCTACACCAGCTGGTAAACTTCTCCATCTATCACTAACTCTGTCTGTCCTCTGGTGTTTGCTGGGAGTGTACAGTGAGCCTGTTTGCCTGCTGCTGTTGCTGGAAACGAAGCTGATGAAAGCAACTGAAGCCGACAGCAAATGTGCCGTTAAAACCAAAACAATGACCTAAAAGAGGCTGAAAGGCTCAGTAGAGCTGCAGAGTTAGTTAGGATTCTCTGTAGGTTCATCAGTTCCACTTTCATACAACATATTTGAGTCAATACTGATACAGAAAACACGTATTTGGTTTCATTACACAATCCAGGACGAGACTCTGTGTGTGTACGGTGGGGGGTGGTCAATGTGGCGACCTACAGGGGAGGGGAACTTCCCTACTTCCTTACCACCCCCCATCCCTACTACACACACACACACACACACACACACACACACACACACACACACACACAGCTGTAGAGAGGTGACATAACAGCAGTAAATCAGACCTGAAGCTTCCATCCACCCACAGCTCACAGCTCCATGATGTGGACACAAAAGCAGGAAAAAGAAAATTCCAGTAATGATGTCATTTTGTAGGCCAACCTGGAGTCCAGTTCCTCCTACTGAAGGTCCCTGCTGGGACTTCTGCTCCAGGGTTCAGATCAGATAAGAAAACTAGCAAGCAGCTGTGATATTCACATATTCTGGGGCAACTCCATCACTCACTCAGTAACTCAGTAAGTCACAGAGTTTAATGTTCGTAGCCAAAAACAGTATCAAGTTGGGGCCCCTTGGTTGTTGTAGTTAGTATAATATAAATGTGTCCATCCGAACTTTGTTATTTTTTCCCTCTCCTATTAATCATCTCACAACCCCTCTGATTTATCTGGTGACCCTTTGGAGGGGCCCGACCCCTAGGTTGGGAACCACGGGACTAAACTAGCTAACTGTATATAAAGTAGTTCCAAGTAGCTCCACCTCGAGCAGCTACGACAGTAAAACACTGCTCTAACTTTAAAGAATCAGTATTAACAATCTAATAATGTAGAATATTATATCAGTTAGAATACTTATTATTACTTTGGCACGTTAAGTAGAAAAAATACTTTTATACTTTTAAGTAAGATTTTAAAAGCAGGACTTTTACTTGTAACAGAGTATTTTTACAGAGTGGTTTTGGTATTTCTACTTAAAGGATCTGAATACTTCTTCCACCACTGCAACATAGTAAATCTATCAAGCTGTACTGTGAAAAAAGGGACAAATAAATAGCAGGACTAATCCATACAATAGTCCAGGAATGTTAGTTCACGTCACCTGACAAGTCTGTCCCAGGAAAATCACGCTATCGACCTCCAAGTTGATCTCCGTCTCAATTCAATTCATTTCAATTTGTTGTCATTATATTTGCATACAAGGAAACACTTTACTGGATAAAACTGAGACCTGCTGCCGATCTGGAACGTGGATTGTCAGGGATGTTTTTGTCTGTCCTGTGTGGTGGTTTCACCTTCTGTTAAACCAGAGTAATAAATACTTTCTCAATCACGTTTTGGGACTTGCTGCTCGTCTTTGTCTAAAAGCAAATGAAACATCTTTTTATTTTGGACTTTGTCGGACGTCACTTTGGGTTCTGGGAAGTTGTGATGGCAATTTCACTATTAAACAACATAAACAAAAACATTGTCTTGTTTAAGCTTCTTAAATGTGAGGATCGGCAACTTTCTGTTTTATATTTATTGTAAATGAATATCTTTGCATTGTGAGACATTTGAAGACCCCTGCAATGGGTGTTTTTCACTATATTTGACATTTTATAGACCAAACAATTGATAAATCCAGAAAATACTAGTCAGATGAATCGATATTGAAAATAATAATTAGCTACAGTCCTAATAGAGACAACTAGGTATAACAGCCACTTTCCAAGCAGCATCCTCTGACCATTGAAGGTTCTGGTTCCTCTAATGACCACTAGATGCCGGACTAAAATACACAGATGCATTGAAGTGAATGGGAAAAGCCCCAAATTCTCTCTTGGATAATGCAATCACACACAAAGTTCATCTCTCTAGATCACATCACTTCTTCATGTGAATTTAATTTAATAACTTTTCCATGAAATCAGAGTTGGGAGACATGTTCGCCATGACTGACGGGTCTCCCTCAACCTGCCAGGTTTACCTTCATGGTACACCAGGAGAACAGTCAGCAGCACTGACAAACAAACTGACCGCTCTGCTGCTCCTCCAACACAACACACAGCTGCGAAACAGGAAGTGAAGACTGCTGACACAGCAACACCAACCAGGAAGTGACATTCCCCCCCGTGAAAAAGACCTTTTCTCAGCCAGTGACAAGAGACGACAAGTGAAAGTATTGTTCGATTTCAACCTGCGGCCCTTTGCTGCATATCATCTCTCTCTCTCTCTCTCTCTCTCTCTCTCTCTCTCTCTCTCTCTCTCTCTCTCTCTCTCCTGCCTTACCTGTCTATATTATATATATATATATATATATACACACACACTTTGGTCCAAAGCAAAACATCTCAACAACCTACTGACTGGATGACGAGTCCCAACAATCAATCAATGAATTACTAAAAGGTTGGAGCTCAAATGAGACCATCATTGGGTTTTCCTCTCTGTGTCATCATGCCCTGCAGAAGAGGTGAACCTATTTGGTTTGTTGCAAAGAGTGTGTGTGAGCGACTGTGTGTGTGTGTGTGTGTGTGTGTGTGTGTGTGTGTGTGTGTGTGTGTGTGTGTGTGTGTGTGTGTGTTGGTGGAGGGCTGGGGAGATGCATTCAGTGCAGTAAAGCCAGGTGGTGCATTCAGTGCGAGCGGTAAAACCAGTAGATGCTGAGAGATAAAGAGGAGCTGAGAGCAGATGCCTGAACTACATGTGAAGGGTGAGAATCAGCAGGTTACAACCAAAACTCTGCGTCAATGTGAGTCCGAATCAAACAGATTCACATAATACAGATGTTTTGTATGGAAGCGAACTACATAGGGATGAGATGTCTAAGTCATATTGGCCTTTCAATAATTTGTCACTGCAACTGCAAAATGTAAAGGAAATGTGTTTCCCTGGAAAAAGTTATTAAAAAAATGATATATTTGCTTGCAGTGTTACTTTAGTAAACTTTGACCAAGTCAAATGATATCACCCATTGGTTAGTGGTGTACCATTCTGAAGCCTTGTGTTTGGCATTATGGCGGTTATCATTATGGTTGGGGTTTTGGTATGAGCAATAGTGACGTACTGCGAGTTGAACGGCACTCAGTTTGAACTTGCCTGTAGCAGGAAACAATAGCAGCTCACCTGGTCACACACATTGTTGTATTACAGATAAAAAGTATGCTAAAATATGTTTTTGAAAACATTTTAGTGACAAAAAAAAAAAAGCAATGCAGTAACAGAGTCTTGATTCATATTTGATCATAACTGCCTTGTGTCGGACAGTTTGGTAGCCAAACCCCGAAGCATACTCTGCTTTATGGTCCATTTTACAGTACATTTGACCATAATTTACTAAATTAACATCATGCTGCGTGGAAGAAGACATGAAACTAGTGACTGAGACCATAAACTCATTATGAAACTGTTTACTGAGCTCTGAAATCAAGAGAGAAGTTACGTCACTTTCTATTACATTACATGCAACAGGCTTCTTTTTGCTACCGATGGAGCTGCCCCCTGGTGGCCATTAGAAAGACAATAGGTATCTCTGCATTACCCCACCTCATTTCACAGATCCGAAAGCTCCGTCCGCTATTTATTCTACAGTCTATGACAAATTTCCACCATTCACCAAAAGTAAGCCGTCTTCACCGAGCAGAGTAAAGTACGAGAAATACATCTTTTTAGTAAACTGTGTGAACTTTTTGTCACGTTAGCTTTGTTTCCCCCGTTCTCTTTATCAAATTATATGATGCACAATCCTGACAACTAAATGCAAAGGACGATGTAAACCGCTCGAAACAGAGAGAAGAGCGAGAAGCACAAAGAGCGACTGTGACTAGCAGTAAGCTGGTTAGTAGTGCGTCAGCAGCTAGCTCGCCAGTTACAGTAGGTCCCTAACAAACCGCGCAATCGCATAAATTACGAGATCTTTAGAATTTTTCTCAGAATTATGAGAAAACGTTTCCATTTCTTTTATTCCCCCATTTTGGGTAAAAAAAAAAGAACTTTTTTTATAGGCCACTCCCACTGCCACACCCACTTTTTGCCCATAGGAATGAACACAAACACACACTTGACTGCCAGATTTCAGCCATACTAATAATACTAATAAGCAATGAGCCCCTGATGATCAGAGATTAATTTTACCTTCTGATCCACGATGGAGCAGACGAGCTCCCTCACAGCCGACAGGGAGTGGTCTCCGGGGTCGAGGGTGACCGTCTCCCTGGTGAGTCCGATCTGTAGCAGGAAGGAGACTCCGTGGATGGAGCCCCGTGAGTTTGTGCGACTGGGGGCCGTCTGGCTGCCATTGGACAACCGGCTACAGATGGTGGCGGGCGGGCTGGGGGACGGCGACGGGGTGGGTGGGGCCGCATGCTGATGGAGGGCGGAGAAAGCCCGCGGGGAGGCCGGCGGAGGGGGCAGCGGTGGGCTGTTTTCTGCCGACATTGGCTGCTATCTGTGACGTCTTCCAGGCAGGAGAAAGCCGTCGTAGGTGAACGACATCCAAAAAAATGTGTCCGACTGCTCCGGTTTGTCAGTCAGCCGAGCGTTTACGGTCGCCTCGTTTGCCTCGATTCACATGTCTCGCCACTTAAATCCTGCCAGGAAGGTTTCCTCTCACTGCCGGGCATCTCTGAGGTAGAAAGAAACCAAAAGAAAATATCTATTAAAGTTCAACTTTAAAAGAGTTTTATAACGCAGTCAGATCCTCAGGCCTCCTGCTGGGTGACACTGTGGATTGTGTTGTGAGCAGAAAAACAACCAACAAAACAGCAGATCTGTAGTTTCTCTTTGCTGTTTTCACTGGCTGCATCTGTTGAGAATCAAAAGACAGCACATTAAAGAATCACTTCCAAAGAAAATCTCTCCAGATCTATAAAATATGGTGAAACTTTAATAGAAATGTTGTACGGTAATTCTTCAAAATGCCGTCACTTCCCTTTAATATAATAATTAGTTTGTTATCCCAGTAATAACTTTTAAAATCACCAGGAGATAAAAGACGCCACACAATTAAATCTTTACAAATCCGCTGACACAAAAGGTCACAAGGTTCAAAGGAAGTGTCATGAAGTAAATATCACTCAACCCTAAAGTTTCTATTTGAAACACCTTTCTGTTAAATGAGATTCTGCTGAAGGAACCTGCTACCAAGAAATGGACAAATAATTATATATCTTCTCATAATTCAACTGGGTGAATGGACCCTTTAAACCACTAAAGGTAACACAAACAGGAAGGAGTGCCACGGTATATTAACTACTACTACTAATATTTAACAGCCTACACCAAGTCTGAGCTTACCTGGACCTACCCAGATCATTTAATTTGACCATTCTTTAACAAATTATTATATATTGGTCATAAATTAAAGATTACTGTTCAATAAAAAACATTAAAAGTTATTATAATGAACATAAATGTAACTTTTTCTACCCTGTGACTTTTAATACTTCTATAAACTTAATGATCCATATCACTGTTTGCTAGAGGAAGCACAAATGCAACACCAAAACATAATAATAACAATAATACATATAATAATAATGATAATCACACATGTATGTTCGCTCATTGTGGAGATATTAACGTAACTCAACTGCATGAAGTTTGCACATGAAGCAACAGGCTGTCGTCCCGCAGGTTGTTAATGAAAAGAGAAGTTAAAGGCACCGTTACCTCTGAGAGCAGGGCGGTTTTTCCGCTTCCATCGGCGCACAAAACAAGAAAACTGTGCGTTAAACTCCGGCGGCGGCTCGGACCGGCAATGCGGCTGAATCTAACGAGCCCGGTCCCGGTTCGCCCGCCGTGCTGCTGTCCTCCAGGGGCCTGGGAGGTGAAAGTGAAGGCAGGCAGGTTAAACCGACTTTTGTTTTTTTGTTGTTTTTTTTGTCTCGTTTTTCTCTGCAAAACTTCCCAGACGAGCAGCGGTCCAACCGAGCAGCTCTGGCTTCATGCGGATCTGATTAAGAGCCGCTACAAGCGCACAGAGACCCACTGCGGCTCACACCGGGAGGAGGAGCGACGGCAGGAGGTCTCACTCTGTCGGCTTTTATAGGGACCGGACAACCAAACTGAACCAGAGAGATAGAGGGAACAAATATGAATGTAAAAATAAAGATTTTTTGGGTACTTTTTGACTTTTTGAAACCTGTTTGGGCACCCCAAGTGCCACACCATTACCTTGCCTCTTCCACCCTGCACTGTCTTTCAGATGGTGCAGTGAGCGTTTTAAAGCCAGAGTAAATTAACCAACCACGACATGCTGGCCTGTTGGGAAGGGGAGCTAAATAACGCTCCAATTTTAGGCTACATTTTGTAGGTGGAAAAGCTGGCATGGTCATTTTCAAAGGGATCCCTTGACCTCTGACCTCAAGATGCCTGAATGTAAATGATTTATATGGATACTCACAAGTCTGCCCTCTTTGTGCTAATCTAATGCAGACTGGCGCAAAAACAATGCAGTTCTTTGCCTAGATTATGGTATAAAAGCCTTGTGTATTTGAATATTTCTACATACTGGGGTCCATAAACAGTATTAGAATCACATAAACTGGGAATATTAAGGTAGTGCCCCAGTTGTGCCCCCCCAGTCAAAAAAGAAGTCTGGACCAAAATCAACCAGTTTGATCAGTTATATGCATCTTTTTTATTAATGTTACTTTCAAATATTAACTGTTTATATACACATATAACATGTTTATTTTCCTTGTATTGTACAAAACCACCATTGGCTGCCAAACAACTCACAAACAAACATCCTTTAACTGTTATTTCTATAGTTCAGTAGATTAACTGTTATTAAGATTTTAACTTCTTTTTATTTATTTATTTTTTTTACACATTTTTGAATTAACTTTAAAAATCTGATCTGGGAACTTCTTCCACAAACCAAAAATTTTATTTTTTTCAATAACACACACGAAAAGTAGCAAAACAAAACTGTAGAAATAAATTAAAGTAAAACTCATTCAATCAAAACTTTACTTAAAAGTACAAAAGTATTAAAAACAGAATTTATGTAAAGTATTTTAAAGTTAAGGAACCAAAAGTACAGAATGGACCATTTCAGAACAATACGTCTTATATTTTATGTGTTATCATTATTGATGCATTCATGTACATTACACTGATGTTGATGTAAAAATAAACTGCATCATCATTTATTTGTTGGTTATATTATGTTATATAATATTAATCTGAATCTACAAAGTTACTAAAGCTTTCAAATGAATGTATGACTATGTGAACTGAAATGTAGAGGAGTAGAGGTATAATCAGAAAATTAAAAGGAAAGTACAATTACCTAGAAACTGTATTGTTGTTACTTTCCACCACTGTGTTAGTGTTGTTTGCTGAATGTGAGCAAACACAGACCAAGGCTGAGCTAAAATAACAAATGTTGCTCTATATGATATAATGAAAGAACATTAACTGGGGTTAATATTAATATAGTAAGATATTACAGTGTGTATATAGTATGAAACACACAGGATATCTCTACTGGCTGCTTTAAACCACAGAGTGATTCATCTTTCCAACCATAGACGATCATTATCTGCTGTCTGCTTTTAGATAAATCTGTGGCGCCATCTCCTGATAGAAATACTCCATTACCCACAGTGCAATTCAGGTGACCTGACCTCTTATTAAAAATAATTTATACACATACTGTTACACATAAGAAGCCTACAAAAGTATTGGCATCACAAAATATATAATAATATAATATAATATGGTAGCTCATTCTACTAATACATCTAATGTATTACTGAATTATGATTATTGATGCATTAATATGTTCATCACTTTATTCTTTATTTATTTATTTAATTCTAATATTTTTTTTGTTAAATTTATATATTATTGTTTGTTATTTGATTTATTTATATGTTATTATTTGTTTAAATATAGTATTTAACATATATGCTAACTCGATGATATTACATCAAAATGTATTTGTTTATTATATTTTAAAGTAAGAAGTATGTATCAAATAAATGTAGTGGAGTAGAAGTATAAAGTAGCTAAATAGAAATCTTTTTATAGTATTTAGTATTTTTTTATTTAATTTTAATTTAATTTATTTTAATTTTTAAAAGTATCTTATAATTGCACTTCCATAGCAACTTAACAACAGTAATATATTCTTTGACTTTATTAGACTGCAGAATAGCCAAACACACAGAGACATTTAATGTGGGTTAAAATTCCAAATAAGTATTTTAATCTACAGTAACTTCTGAGTTTTTATTTCCAGACTCTCTTCAGCTCCCGAACACTGCAGTAACTCCCCCAGGCCTTTTCCTGAGCTGCTGCGTGTATAATAATATATATTGTTCCAGTCTCAGGCCCCTTTATCTGCATCCATTGTCCAGCGCGGCGCTGCAGCCGGCTCAGGGTAAATACTGAGGGTCAGTTACTGCGGTCCAACCCTCCTCCAACAGGAATCCTGAGCCTGAGAGATTAATGTTTTCATACAGGAGCACAATGAAAACTGAAGGTCAAAGGTCACACGAGGGAAGGAGGGAGTGATATGGAGGTCAAACTAATAACTATTGTTTTATTTTATTGTCTTTTATTGATTGAGGCTCCAGTAGTTAAAGGATTGCCCTTGGTTTACATCCATATGGTTAAATATAAAGTAATTTGCTTCCAGTCTGATCATTCAAAGCGCTCACTCTGTTGGAAAGTTAATCATTTCTTCCTTCTTACTTTCCTCACTCCTCTTCCTTTAATTGCAACTTGGGATCTTGACATTTTTATTATATTATTGGAGGTAAAACTGGCAAACATTTGTGTATTTATTTGTTTATTCAACCGCCTATGGGCCTCGCTTTTGCTGATTTGTGTCAAGAGAGGGCAATGTGTCTCTGTAAATCAGCTGCAGTGGATTCGGACTCAAACCAACAGGTTCAGGACTGTAACTGCAAACGTTCAGTGATGCTGATGGTGGAAATGTTTGAATAAAGACCTTCAAGTTGATTTACAGTGGGTACGGAAAGTATTCAGACCCCTTTAAAATTTTCACTCTTTGTTTCATTGCAGCCATTTGCTAAAATCAAAAAAGTTCATTTTATTTCTCATTAATGTACACTCAGCACCCCATCTTGACAGAAAAAAACAGAAATGTAGAAATTTTTGCAAATTTATTAAAAAAGAAAAACTGAAATATCACATGGTTATAAGTATTTAGACCCTTTGCTGTGACACTCATATTTAACTCACATGCTGTCCATTTCTTCTGATCCTCCTTGAGATGGTCCTGCCCTTCATTGGAGTCTAGCTGTATTTAATTAAACTGATTGGACTTGATTAGGAAAGGCACACACCTGTCTATATAAGACCTTACAGCTCACAGTGCATGTCAGAGCAAATGAGAATCATGAGGTCGAAGGAACTGCCCAAGGAGTTCAGAGACAGAATTGTGGCAAGGTACGGATCTGGCCAAGGTTACAAAAGAATTTCTGCAGCACTCAAGGTTCCTAAGAGCACAGTGGCCTCCATAATCCTTAAATGGAAGAAGTTTGGGACGACCAGAACTCTTCCTAGACCTGGCCGTCCAGCCAAACTGAGCAATCGTGGGAGAAGAGCCTTGGTGAGAGAGGTAAAGAAGAACCCAAAGATCACTGTGGCTGAGCTCCAGAGATGCAGTAGGGAGATGGGAGAAAGTTCCACAAAGTCAACTATCACTGCAGCCCTGCACCAGTCGGGGCTTTATGGCAGAGTGGCCCGACGGAAGCCTCTCCTCAGTGCAAGACATATGAAAGCCCGCATAGAGTTTGCCAAAAAACACATGAAGGACTCCCAGACTATGAGAAATAAGATTCTCTGGTCTGATGAGACCAAGATTGAACTTTTTGGCGTTAATTCTAAGCGGTATGTGTGGAGAAAACCAGGCACTGCTCATCACCTGCCCAATACAATCCCAACAGTGAAACATGGTGGTGGCAGCATCAGGCTATGGGGATGTTTTTCAGCTGCAGGGACAGGACGACTGGTTGCAATTGAAGGAAAGATTAATGCGGCCAAGTACAGAGATATCCTGGAAGAAAACCTCTTCCAGAGTGCTCAGGACCTCAGACTGGGCCGAAGGTTCACCTTCCAACAAGACAATAACCCTAAGCACACAGCTAAAATAACAAAGGAGTGGCTTCGGAACAACTCTGTGACCATTCTTGACTGGACTAGGCCAGAGTCCTGACCTAAACCCAATTGAGCATCTCTGGAGAGACCTGAAAATGGCTGCCCACCAACGTTCACCATCCAACCTGACAGAACTGGAGAGGATCCCCAAGGAAAATCCAGGTGATCCCCAAATCCAGGTGAAAAACTTGTTGCATCATTCCCAAGAAGACTCATGGCTGTAGTAGCTCAAAAGGGTGCTTCTACTCAATACTGAGCAAAGGGTCTGAATACTTATGACCATGTGATATTTCAGTTTTTCTTTTTTTAATAAATCTGCAAAAATTTCTACATTTCTGTTTTTTTCTGTCAAGATGGGGTGCTGAGTGTACATTAATGAGAAATAAAATTAACTTTTTTGATTTTAGCAAATGGCTGCAATGAAACAAAGAGTGAAAATTTTAAAGGGGTCTGAATACTTTCTGTACCCACTGTATTATAGCTAACAACAGTTCTGTTAGAGGATGGAGATTCCAGTTATTTGGTGGAAAGATATGAAAGTTAACAGAGTTTCCCAAAACGGACGTATTCGATAACTGTTGTTTTTGTTGTTAGCTATGATATATGTCTGATATAGGTTCCCAATCTGGGGTCATGAAGCTCACTAGGGGTCGCCAAAGTTTCACTGGGGGTCGCCTTATTTTAAGGGGTGTAAGAAAACTTAAAAATATGAAGGCCTGTGTCGACCTTAAACTCAGCATTTCATCTAATTCTGTGAACAGAACTCAATTAAACTGTTGGCTTCGATATGATTGTTACAGTACAGACAAATAATTGTATAAGTTCTTAAAACAATCCGAAAACTCAACTCTGATTTAATATTTACAGGAAATAATCATTGTTTCACACAAACTTCCTGTAGTTGTTGTGTTATTGGGTTCATTGTAGAGTTTATCAGTTCTGTACTCTTAACATTCATAAAATAGGTCAGTTAATCAGGGGTTGTCAGTTTACTCACTGATGGAAAAGAGGTCTCTTAAACACATTAGATAAGAAAATAAATAGAAAAAATACAAGATATCAAGAAAAACATAGAATTAAGGTTGTATGTACAAACTATATACAGTAAGTTAGAATATAATATTGCACCGGTTACAGAAGGAGGTAGTGGCATATTGTAGAAATACATTTAAAATATATATTATACAGCAATGATTTAACAGGGCTATTAAAAGGTCTAAAGAGTAAAGTGCATGTAAGAAAACATTTATATATATTTAAATATATGTATGTAAGGATCAGCAGTACTGCTCATTAACACAGATAGTGTTCCTAAAAACTGAAACATCAAAGCTTTCACTTTCTACAGCATGAAGAAGTTTAAATTTCTTCTTTTTTTCAATCATTCAAACACTTTTTATCTCCATCTCTGGAATAAGTCACAGATCTGAGGGAGCCCCCATCCACCTTTTATAATGCTGCCTTCAGGTTCTGTCAGACATATCAGTTGTTTACATGGCAAGTCCAGTGAGCACATGGGGATGAGTGATGCTGGGATTTTATATTCACTTGATTATACAGTAATACACAATGGACCTTTAAGTTATGGGTATAAGCCTATTTACTGAGACTATATATTGGTGTTATTATAGTATTGTTGTCCTATGGGCCAGACTGTAATCATTATATAGCACAAATGCGTGAAACAACTAAAGGAAAGTTAGCCTACAACCATAACTGGCCCCTGAGTCTTGTTTCAATGTGCAGATGGTTGTGATGTGTATTCGTGTGTTTCACATTAGCTTCCAGTCTTGCATGAAGTGTGGCACACAAGTTGGGCGAGCTCCTGGTTGCTGAAGGGTGGAGGCAGCGTGATCCACCCAGACGCAGGGAGGACGTGATCAGTTATAAAAGCATTATTATCAGACTACAATAATATGTTCATGAGAGAAATTACCAAACGAGTTAAAGTCTCTTGGTTAAAATACAGTTATAGTATCATCAATAAACCCCACGAAGCTCTAATGTTTCTTTTGCTTGTTTATATTTATTTGGAGCATGTAAAAGAAAAAAGAAAACAAACCTCATATGCAAACTCGATGAAAAAACCCTCATAAACAACACAAAATTAAATCGTGCATGTTTGAAAAGGAGGTTGAGCAAGTACACTCGTATTTAGTCATACTCCTGCGCAACTGTACCTCTGCATACATTTCTATATACACATACACCAACCCTACATCTATGTTGTTTTTAAATAATTGTCCAACTGCTATATATATATATATATATATATATATATATATATAAATATATATATATATATACACAGTTTCAATAAACTCAAAAACGCCTTCCTAATTCATGTACCTCGGAATTTCCCGCTGTTCCCACAGCGCCTGAAAGCAGCATCAACATACTCTTATGCGATTGGAGGAGAACAGGGGAAGGGGCGTGGCCAGCGCCATGGTAACTGTACACCCCGCCCCACGCGCTGCGCCGCTCGGCTCGTGCCCTCCGCTGCTTGCCTGTAAACTTTCCGCCGCGAGCTCAGTCAGTTAGTGAGCGGCGGACCGTTGGTACCGTTGGACCGTTGGACCGTTGGTACCGTTGGACCGTTGGTACCGTGTCTGTCTCTCTGTCTGCGGTAACGGAAACCCCTCCGTGCTCCGGTATGAGCTAGTCATGATCTGATTAACGGGGCTTTTAATTCGGTAGTTTGGAGAAGCGACATTTTAAAATTAAATTAAAAAAAAAAAAAAAAAAAAAGCTCGGAGGAATGGAGGCTGTGAGTAAGTGGACGCCGCAACAAGTGGTGGACTGGATGAGAGGTAAGGCTGTGTGTGTGTGTGTGTGTGTGTGTGTGTGTGTGTGGGGGGGGGGGGCTAACGGTCCTGTGTTTGGTGTTTATGGTGTTTATGGTGTTTATGGTGAGCTGTTAAAGCCTTTAGGAGTAACGTTAAATAAAGGATAATTCAGTACGTTCACCGCATCATGCTTGCTCTAAAGCTGCAAATTATTATAATATTATTACATTTATAGGTGCTATTTATTATATTATTATAGTTATAGGTGCTGTTTATTATATTATTATAGTTATAGGTGCTATTTATTATATTATTATAGTTCTAGGTGCTGTTTATTATATTATTATAGTTCTAGGTGCTGTTTATTATATTATTATAGTTATTAGGTGCAAATTAAAGCACTAATTAGTCGAAAGTTATAGTTGTATATTGTATATTTATACATGGATCATTCTGTGTTAACTTTACAGAAATATTACAGCAGTTTATTCATATTTTCAACAACATTTTACACCTACTTGGACCTTAACTTTGCCAATATTTCTTTTTTTAATTAATAGAATATATAATGTAGGGCTTGTGCAATTAATTGAAATATTACTGAAAAGGGCAATGTGTAAATCTCAGATAGCAGTTTTTTAATAAAGGTAAACTTATTCTCCAGATTTAAGAAAATGAAGTAATGTTTAGGTTTTTTACATTACTGCGACGTCACATAGTTAAAAAGTTGTACTTAAAAGAAGCAGTTTGATTTTAAAGCAGGTTGTGTTTTGGATTTTGGTGGTGTGACCTGATTTATGTTCCATATTTACAACTTATCATGTTATTTAAACATACAACATTATGCCTGGCTGTCACAATATCAGCTTATCCTGTCATATGTGACCTTGATATTGTCCCTTGTGTTTACATGCGTGTTTGTTTACATCAAAATGAGGCCATGCTTTTTAGCCAACTTGATGCCAGAATAAACAGCAGGGATTTCCCTCCCATCACAAGGCCTGGGCATAGAGTTTTATTTATTTAGGATATTTTAATATTTTCCAATTCCAATTTCTATGATAATAATAAGAATAATAATAATAATATCATTAATCTGGGATAATATATCATCCAACAAAAGCAGCTATCGTGACTATTTCCTTCGCTTCCCATTGGTTGCATGTTCTTTGGCAACAGCTACACATGTAACCGAAGTTACTGTGTGCAATGGTGGTCCACATTAATTAGGTGTGTGTGTGTGTGTGTGTGTGTGTGTGTGTGTGTGTGTGTGTGTATTGGCTCAGTAACAGGCTGCAGGCTGTTACCTTGTTTACCTTTTTTTACTGACTGTCATATTTCTGCCCTCAATTCAGTTTGCACAGATGATGAGAACAAAAACTTTACACACACACACACACACACACACACACACACACACACACACACACACACACACACACCTATTCATTACAGTGTGCAATTAAGCCATAAACAGGCCTGACCAGCAAGTGACAGTAATTCTGGTTTGATAAAGACGTGTTTTAATTAGCAGGAGGTTTGGACAAGCAGCGGCAGGAGCAGAATCATTTCTGTTGCAGTGTTTGTCTTTGATGTTATAATCAGTGTTTTTATTTATTTTAATATTTCAGATTTTTGCCTTTATGATCACATTTAGACCTGTTGCCGTTTCTTGATGCTAACAAAGATGTCAGGCCACACTTAGACTCATGTCACTGAGATACTCAAGGGTCAGTCCCATCTTGTTACAGGCACTCAGGTATTTTTTCTAATTATATCAAACCTAAAGAAAATCTTTTATGTTTAATCTTGTCTCTTCGGTCCATTTGTGTTGAATTTACTGTTGTGAGAAAGTGAGCAGCTTGTCCTCCGACAGCACGCACACACACACACACACACACACACACACACACACACACACACGTCATTTAGCGGCAGAGACAATGCAGAGCTGAGTGTTGCGGGCGGTCAGTAAAGACCCAGACAATCCCAGCTCTTGACAAAGGTGGGCCTCCCGCCGTGTGCAGGGTCAGGAGGTCACCGAGACTCTTTACCGTGGCGGCGGTGCGATTGAACCACATCTGAATATCAGACTTTTGTTCTGCATGAAAGGAGTGAGAAACACACACGGGGGGGGGGCAATCACATTACCGGGATGGCTCAATTAAGCTGGTTCTCTGCAGCAGGACGGTGTTTGTGGGATTGAGTGAAAACAACCTACAGTGTGTGTGTGTGTGTGTGTTCCTGGTAATGAAGGGACATCAGTGTGTGGCTCAGGAGTGTGTTTTTGATAGTGTTTGGACAATGGTGGAGCTCTGTGGTGAAATATTTAAACTACTTGTTTTGTCAACTACTATGCAAATAATTAACCCATTATCAAAATGACATTCAGCTCTACATGTTAGCAGGATCTGTCCATTGTTTGCTTTGGTCCTTTCATGGGATTCGAAGACGATAAGACTTTTAAAGAGTGAATTATATCCACGCAGTCGAATTGCGTTCATTTTACATTACATTACGTTATAGCACTCTGCTGTTGTGGCTACGCATAACATTATGAGAGCAGCAGACAACTATCTGCTATATAAAGACATGGTGGAGTCAACGTCACACTCCCTTTTGTCTGTGTTGTTATCGCAGCCTGTCTGTAATTTGTTTACGAAGCCCGGCTGGCCGTGTGTGCGTTTTTAGTGCGTTTGAGTGAGTTTTTTTTGTCTTCTGCCCACTATGGAGTCTGGTGGTGGGTGATAGCGATGTTACTGGTTAATCAAGAGGTCTGTCGCTGTAGGAATCATTTCCATAATGTAGTCAGACACTTAATAACGTAATAATAACATAACATAATAACAATATGAGTCTGTCAGTGGCAAAATTTGACAGGCACACTTGATGTTGATCTATTGTAGCCTGTTTCACGGCTATTTTCTCTTCTATATCTATGAATTAAAGGTTTATTTTGACCAAACCAGTGATTGTGATTGTTGGAATAGACTAACACAGGCAGTTTTTGTGAGGTTTATTTATTTCAGTCCAGTTTTAAATGTGTTTTAAGTGTGCTAAAATGACTGGTTTTGTTAATGGAGTCTGGTTTCGTACACAGCCTTCAAGTTAAAATGGAAGTTATACATGTTTTCTGCGTGCTAAGATAGAAAGCGACTTAAAATAACATCATGTGATTCCTAAAGTGATGAGCAGACTTCAGGTCTTCAGGTTACACTTTGATTTTATTTCTTTGTCTCAGAAACTAAATTTGTCACAGATCCAGATCCTGCTGTGAATTGACAGTATAACAACAGAGCAGACTGCTGCCTTCCGACTATAGGCGGTCAGGGTGTGTGTGTGTGTGTGTGTGTGTGTGTGTGTGTGTGTGTGTGTGTGTGTGTGTGTGGGTGTTTACTCACATGATCCGACTCAAACAACAGGTTCTTTTCATTGGAGGTTCAGTCGGCCTCGTTAAAACCCTGATGTTTGATCTGAAGTTGCCACAGGCCGGTTGACCACAAAAACCTGAAACACTTCTTCCAGACTGGAGCTAAAAATACATTCCTGGAATAATCCTGGAATATCATAGAAGATGAAGCTGTATTCCTGCAGAGGGATAGTCAGGGAATTTGATGAATTCTTTAGGGAAAGTCAAAGAGTATGGCTTTTTTTTTCATGCATTATTTATACTGTATTTTCATCTGCTATCACTAATTTGTATCTACAGTTAATCCTCATGAATATTATCCCTAGTTATGGAAAGTTTTGGAGCAGTTTATAAGAACGGTTTTCATATTCCAGGATGTCTGTATGTCCTGGAAAAGTCATCTGATGACCAAACCAGTGCCGTGGTCAGTAGTTATTCAATCTTGCAGGGACTAGAATATTTATTATTGCAAAATTAAGGTCTGAAAATTTGAATATTTCAAGGCTGGTGCCAGTTTTAGTTAGAGGAGAAACATATTTTTCTGTTAAAACCTTTAGCTTAAAAGCCCTTGACACATTTCAGTCCGTTCCCTAATAAGTTTAACCATCTGAACCAAGGCAAGAAGCCCACTGCGTAGCCCTCAGATCAGTGAGAGTCTCTCTGTGTTAGTGGAGCAGACTGATCAGACAGCTGTAGCTCAGAGTTAAACACATACATCTCAGGGATTGAGCTCAGCGTGTTCAGACAAATCCACATACTTCTCCGCTCGTCTGGCAGGTGCAGTCACACATCGCAGCGTAAATGACGACAGGCCGGTTGCGAGTTGTCAGGAGGCTCAATCAAAATACGATGACACAACCAGCTCACTTAATGAAGGGGTGTGTAGAAACAGAGCCGAGCAACAAGGAAATAGATGGGAAGAATTTAACGGCCTTCTGCAACAACACTGAGCAGGAAGTTCTCAACATTATTGAGTTTTATTGTGTAGAAGTTGAGTGGATGCACAGAGGGTTGGAGAGATACATGTTGTGATAGACAGTAAGAGCACATAAAGTACAGTTGGTATAAATAAACCAGGTATGGCTTATTATTGTTATTATTGGTTAATATTATCTTACTACATATAGGGCGTGTGCTGTAGGTCCGGAGATAAATAACGTTCACCAAAATGTTTGTTTAAATGTTATGTATGTACGTTAGAAAACTAATATTAGTCAGATTGTTATCAGATTTGTCTCAAAATCCAGTGTTAATCAGACCGAATTATATCACAAAACAGCTTAGATATTGAGAGTCGAAGCTCATTCTTGACCTTGAAAATACCAAACTCCATTTGCTATTTGATGAAAAAGCTATTGTTGTCCTTATTGTTGTCAATATTTACCAAGCCCTAAATTCCAAGTACACAATTTCCTACATTTCCCAGTTAATATTATTGCTTGTGCTTATGTGATTTTATCTGTTGCTTATGTGATTTTTGTCTGTGTTTATGTGCTCTGTGTTTATGTGACGTTATCTGTGTTTATGGTGCTTTCTGTTTGTGCTTCTGGATGTTTCCTTTGAATGTTTCTGATATTCCATCAACCTGCAGAGGAAAATTAGCCTGCGTGGCTCAATATAGCACACTTACATAACGGACTTATGTAATGTAGAGTTTGTCATTCTTTTTATTTTTGATCATAGAAAGATGTAGAGCTGTAATGAATGAATCAATTAGTGGCTCATCTGAAAAATAATCAGTAACTATTTTAATAATTACTGAATCATTTAGGTCATTTTTCAAGCAAAAAAGCAAAATATTCCTTAGTACTAGTTTCTCCGTTGTGAGGGATTTCTGCTTTATTTGTCATGTGACAATAAAGTGAATATCTTTAGAGTTTTGGTTTGACAAAACAATCAATTTGTTTCCTCCTTGATTTTCCTAGTTTTTTTCAATGTTTTGACATTTCATAGACCAACCAATTAACTTTGAGAATTAACCAATTAATTGAGAACATTTTTGTAAACGTGGCTCTTCATGTAAAAAATGGCGAAAGGTTTTCACAGTCTATATCTCAGCAGTGTTAAATCCTTTTAAAATGTTCATCATAAAACCTTGTAACCTTGTATTCCTTTGTCCACTGACTTCCACCAAATATGACCACATGTCTTGCTTTCCTCATCTGGATGAGGTATTTTCCCATCAAGCAAAACCTCTTTGACAACACAATAACCATTTGTGTGATTTGAAACCTATGTTGTAAGATCTCCTGTCATATAAAACTCTCTTTACCTCCAGCACATTTGTAACGTCCACTTCATGGAAAGCCGACAGTTTGGGAGTACAGAGTTTGTAAAATCAGATTGTTATCGTGTACTTTGACTCTTTGACCCTCGTGTTCCTCTCTGGTGTTGTTTAGCCAAAATAAACTTCTTTTAATCTTTCAAAACGGTGAACAGTGGAGAGCAGCCAAAAACTCTGCATCATTGTGCTTTCAGTTTGAAGAATTTAATCTAGCAAAGACCTTCCTGCCTGGTCTTTTTTTTAAAATTATTTTTGAGATGAAGGAAGGAAGGTCACAGGTCTGGGAGACTGAGAAACATATTCAAGTTACAGTTATTTAACAATGTGCATTCATTTATCTGTGAAGAGGCTCACACAGCTGTAAAGATCTGTTATAATCTGGTTTTATCTTCCCATCTTAAACTGTAAAGCCAATTACTGCACAGCCTCAGTTTCATTACAAATAGCTCGATGTCAAAACCCATTTCAAGGCTGTGACTGCACCTCCAGATGGTTTCTTTGATTGAGTTGTTCAAGTGGAAAAGTTTGCTTTGTTTCGTTTTTCTATTTGGTTTTATTTTGATTGACATTGACCTTCCTGAAAGCAGCCAGAGCCTAGAAATGAGTCACATGACTTCCTAAAGAGCTCATTTACTGGGCAGAGTTGGTCCTTCTGTCATCAGCCAGTCAAATCACAAACACCTGAGACAGTTACACCAAAGTGTAAAGAAAATTCCTAAAGTGAGACAGTGCATCTGAAAGTGCGCAGGAAATCAATCATTCATTGTTTTCTACATGTCTACCAGGTGTGCATCACGTCTCTTCCTAACATACAGTGAACTCTAGTGGATGGAGCCTGAAAGAAAAGTCCAGATATGCTAAAACGTCTAGAATTAGATGCAGCATGCAGCACTCTCCATCGATGGTGAACTGCAGCTGTCTCCTTCTACCCATAGTCCTTTGTGTTTTGAGGATGCTGGCCTTCCAAGCTTTCAGCAAACAAATAGAGAACAATGCCTCCTCTCCTGTCTACACCTGTCGCCAACAGGACTCACATGAGTGAAAGTAGACAGGTGTGACGTTTTGACTCATCGGCTGGAATGAATCCAAATCTGCGACGTTTGATCCTCTAAGACGAGATAACAGAAACTCTGGGTTGGCCCTCATGAGAAGGATCCGAGGCGCACGTGATGACGTTCCCATCAGAACCGGAACGTGATGGTTGGTTGTTTGTTCTGTGGGAGGAGAACCTCAAGACACCGGAGAACGTCATCGCCATTGCCTGATGTAGTCCAGCAGGCCGAGCAAACACCCAGATGGTGAAAAAAGCCACACAATCAGAAAACATTTAAGTCTACAGTGGTTTGAAATATGGAGAGTACTATCATATACTGCATGGCCAAAAGTATGTGGACAACTGAGCATGAGTATTATTAAATAGTGTCCAGATGCTTTGATGTAGAAGAGGGCTCTGTAGATAAAAACATCCCATTCTAAGGTAACAAAAACAGTAAATTCGTTATTTTACACCCATGACAACATGCCAATATTACATACATTTCTGCCAGTAGATCCTCCTAAACGTTACACACTGGACCTTTTAAGTGACGCCTTGTAAACTTACTTATCAGACTCATGGCACCACTTTTAACCACAATTATTTGCATGAAAATGGATTGATTGTCCTGTGAGGCGATTTAGATCAAAGCGTCCCCCCAGCTGGCAGATATGTTTCTTTTCCTCGCGGTTAGTGTCCCACCCAACGTTTGTCTTATCAGTGAGTTCACTGAGGGAGCGCGGTGAATCAGAGGAAACATCCAGATTCTCAACGCTGAGCGCCTCTTCCTGCTTTTTTACTGGTGTCGTTCAGGAGAGAGTGTGTCCAGAGACACGTTCACACAGAACTGATCTCAGCAGGTCCATCCAGCAACATACCTACTATATGACAGTATCTTATAAATCATATATGCACATTTTCTATAAAAATATATTGGACTAGGGCTGCAACTAACCTCCTTCTATTTCTATATGTTCATTGTTTTTCTATTTCTGTAGTTCAAAATTCTAGACCCAAAAATGGTTTCTTCTAAGTTGTAATGATATAAAATGAAGAAATAATGATTCCCATTCATTAGGAAGTAGAAAAAAACCCTTCCCATAATCCAGCTGGAGGGAGTCAGACATGGGAACTGTAATATCACCATGATTCACGTAAGGCCTCATTAATGGATCCTGATGCAACAGTTGTTCAACCTGCGTGAGAAATAACGGCTCCGGCAACATCAACGTCATAAAAAACGGAATAATTAAAACCTGTAGGACTGGTCTCCTTGATAGCAGAATGTAACGGCAGTATCAGCTGTAACTGTAGGACAACAGGATGTCTTACCACAAAGAGACTGCCCTCCATTTATTGCTGTCTGTGGCTGCGTGGGTCAGTGAGTGAGTCGGTCCACCACCTTGCGTCCAGATCAAAATGGAAATGGGAGATAAAGCTAGCTTGGCTCTGTAACGTGGAAAAAACAAAGTCCTCCTGACTTCTAAAGCTCACTTAGTAACAGGTTGTATCTTATTTGTTTAATCTGTGCAACAAAAACAAGAAACATAAAAACATAAATTCACAGTTTTAAGGGGGATTATGTGCCGAACAATTTCTTGACCAGACTCCAGGAAGTAACTGGTCCTGTTAAATTGAGGCTTCGCTTTTTAGTGTACAGACATAAGAGTGGTATCAAGCTTCTCCTCTAACCCTCGATTTCCTTTAATACTTTTGCTCCTCTAGTGGTAAAGATCAGAGAATATAGCTATTGTCTCTCCATTTTCTTGATCCATTATGTAATTCTGTTTATGGCCGTGTCGGCCTGTGCTGTGGGATCCAGCTCAGCTCTGCTTTGCACATAGTGAACTCCCACAATTCCTGTTTGTTTGATTTCATAAGACTGTTGAGCCCAAATCTCAACGCTCAAGGAAATCCTTTTTCCTCCTGAATAGTGTTTGTTCAACAGTGAGTGTCCTCCCCCCCCCCCCCCCCACTGCCTTGTACCAATGAGATGGGATGAATGGCCAGGGTGTGCGTGTGATATAGTGGAGGGGTTTATAGAGGCCCAGTGAAGCTATGAATAGCCTCAGTGCTCTTTTGCCACTTTTCCTCTCGGCTCTCCACCCTCGTCCTGTTGCGATGGATGTGGGGGTAAATATTCCTTTTGTTGCCCCCCCAGCTGGGGAGTGTCGGGTCCGAACTCCGTCTTTGTGCTTCAACAACACAACACGTGCCATTTGTTATAATGAACTGGTGATGTGGAGTTCAACCGGGGCAGTTCCACAATGCAGGAAAAATGTTACTGCGCAGTTTAATCTCTGTAAAAAAAGAACAAGGATCAGCTTAATGTCAAACTAGAGGTGTGGTGTTATTTCACTTGTTTCACTGCAGTTGAAATATTTTATATTAATATTCTCCTTAAATCAAGTTAAAATGGCTCAAAGCAGCTGGTACAATTTGCCCTGTTTTTATATATCCTCCAGTTGTTGGTTAGCTTTTGCATTAGGAAGAATATACAAATATAGACTAATAAATGAACAGACTCAGTTTGATTAAACATTATTATACAACCTAAAGGTGGGACGCCTGGTCATAGCGCTCTGTAAAATGAGGTCAAACATCTTGTTTGTTTTGATCTTTCTGACAAATGATTAACTGGACTGTTTATGAGCAGCTGGAGTTTCACCTGCAACTCTTTTTTTTTTTTTTACTGACTTCCTCACGTGTCCAGCAGCCTACGCCTCTTTACCATCAGCACGCCTTATTAAATACTTTGAGTTACTGTCAGGCCAGGAATTTAGGAGACGGCCCACGACTGTCAACATGTCAACAAACTCAGTTTTACTGGAGGTTTTTACGATATCTGAAAATAATTTATCTGCTTGGAGGATTTTCTGATCTCGAGCCAGCATTTAAGAGGAGTCATTGTTTTCTATTTAGTAATGCATTATCAAATCTGTTGATAAACTGATTTATCAAAACGTATACAACGCCTTTTCTAGTCTTTTCGACCACTCAATGCGCTGTACACTACATGCCACACTCACCCCATTCACACACAGTCATACACTGATGGCAGTGGCAATCAGGGAGCAATTTGGGATTCAGTAGCTTGCTCAAGGGCACTTCAACATGCAGCGAGAGGAGCCGGGGAATCGGACCGCCAACCTTCCGATTAGTGGACGACCTGCTCTACCTCTGTGTCACAGCCACCCATCAATGGTCTGTTGTGCTCGTACAGTATCTTACTCTTTGCAGTTCATTAGGTCCATTAAAGCTTGCGTAGTGATCCTACAGTAATCCCCCCGTCATGTAGCTGTACAAGACTCTTTCTTTTTTCATCCTGCACTTTCTTTAGTATACATAACATGCGGTAATATACACATAAGAATTAGATGCATGACTTGCTGTCAGACACTGGAATTTCAGTGGTTCCCGATGGTGCTGAATAACGATCTCTAAAAATGTCCAATCAGTGAGTTACCTGTCACTCTGTAAAGCTTCATGGTTACAGCTCTTGGTTTGTTTTTTAAAAGGAAAATCTATTTATTCTTTATCAAAACCTGCATCTTTTTACTCAGCAGGTGTAATCTTGGTTCATATCAGATATAACTAAACCAATAATTGGTCCCTACTGTTTGTAAATGACAACAAGACTGGCTGACTGTGTGGTTGGTAAAGTTTCCAGCAGAAATTTTAGCAGGTTACTGAACATTAGCTGGGCAAAGCGGTGACTGTGTCTGAAGGGTTTTGAGGTGAAGCAGAAGTTTTGTCGTTGCAGTAAGAAATGAAACTTTCCCACCCTGAGCTGCTGCCTGTTGGTACACAGAGAGTTTCCCACCAGCAGCTGACTGACAGGAGGGCAAAGGCCCAGAGTCGTCTGCAAATATAAGACTGGTCGGAGACGAGACCACAGACAGAGACATTGGTGACTAAAGTAAACTGTGGAAACTGGGCTTCTGCAAATGCACTGTAGACATATTCATCCCTACAAGTTCATTTAAAGTCTGAAAGTCCACTTTTTTCTTCTTACTTGTTTCCTATGGTATAGATGATAAGTAATCTGTGATGAGATCAAGAAAATGTTAAGCACAGTTTCGAGACTCCGCCTTTACTGACTTGTTAGTAATAACTCAGCGAGAAAGTCGTCAGATTAAAAGTATCTGTGCACTTTCGTCAGTCTCCAGTGTGCTTTCATGTTGGGTCAGATTTATTCAGTCAACAAACAGGTTGGTTTCAAAGTGCTTTACAAAGAGCAAAGACCAGAGACTCAGATTAAAACAGACTGTTTTCTCATGTGAACTGTGCTGAGATGTTGGTGACCTCAGAGCTGATTAGATTAAGATTTGTGGTAAAACACAAACGGTGAGGCACAGTTCTGCTGCTCAACATAAGGCTTGTAAGAGTTGTTTTATACGTGCTGTGGATTATAATCTTAAAAAGGATAAATATGGTGATGTTCTACATTTTTATTATCGTTAACAGTGTCCACCAAAAGACCAAAACCAACGCTGAATGTATCTATTCACAAGTACTGTGTGTGTATCAATGAATGCTATATCTTCCTATGTACCATAAAGCTCCATTGTTGTTCAGAAACTATTAAAAACACATCACATCAACCCCATCCTGCTGCCCCAAATACTCACTAGAAGATTAATCCACCACTAAAAATAGTCCCCAAAAATACCTTATTTGCTCCTGTTTGCTAAAAACTATAGTGAGCAGCTGTTTTAAGAAAATTACTGAACCTTTGTTAAAAATTAAACTATACATTTGGGATCCATTTGTAATGATCTTCAGGTCATCAGTAGGAACCAATGGGCTTTGAGCTAAGAGGTGTAGACAGAGTAGGGAAGTCTGAAAGTATTGAGAGACGGACTAACACATTGTTGGTTTTGGTCTTTTCATGATATTAGTTGGCAGTAACACCAACCTTGCTCTCTAAAGCAGTGTGGCTTGAGGCAACAGGATTTCTGTGTAAATCATATTCAACCTGCAAAACATCAAATCAAATGTAGAAATAAAGATGTGACAAAAAGGTGAAGGTTTATAGGGAAGCTCAGCTGGTTCAAATAAAAACGTTATTTGGCTTCAAGATAGACAGTTATTGTCTTTAACTGAGTGGGATGAATGAGGCAGCTGATCTGCTTCCAGCATCAGAATCTCCCGCTGGGAATATTTCATCATCTGGGTCTGAGCCTGATGTCAGTAAACACTGTAAACAACTACATTTATCTATTGTATAGATACATTAAAAAATATAAGGAAAATGTGCTTCTAATGGGAAGATTTTAGTGGGTTTAAGTGTTTGAATCCTTTTCTGGGTCATCAAAAATGTGTTGGAAATCAGTAATCTAAATATTATTTTTCAAACTGGTAAATTTATCCTAATTTAATGAGATCTGATCTCATCTTACTGTAAGATTTGTGATTGTTCTTTCCAGAATTTTTTATATAAAAAAATCAAAATGTTTCAAAAACATAATTGAGACATTAAAATGAGCAAAATAAGCAGAAAGTATTAAGCTATTTAAAGTTTATTTAGACCAACTTAATGTTGCAAAACTTGTCAGGATGAGTATTCTTTGCAGCGTTCATGCAAACCTCCACAGTTCGCTGTGATTCATTAATCGCGCTGCTTAAGAAGCATCGCTAAAGCCAGAAACACACAAACCGCTCAGCAGTATTTCAGTGCGGTGATCCTGCTCGTTCCTCGCCGTCTGCCAGCCTCTTGAAGCCGCTTTCCAAGAGTTTTTGGGCCGAGCGCCAGACCCAATTGCAATGTTCAAAATGCGGAATGAGAAAAATGTCTCAACTGTCATTTTATTTCTCACAAGAACATTGGATCCAGCTCTGGATCTTGGCACTGTGCCGCACCCAGGAGGCGTTTTTATTTTAGCTTTGTTTTATTTAACCTTACACAGGTTAATCCTGCTGGGATCCAGTATCTTTATTCCACAGTGTATAAATTATGTCTTTAACCTCGTTTTTAGTCTCAAAACCACATTTTAACCAAATTGAAAACAGATCTACCAGTGGAGGGTTTACTTTCATATGTTGTAAAACTCAATTTACTTAAACAAAGTGGTGAATTTGGACCTGAAACCATCAATATTATTTCACTTGACCCGGACATTTCTGCTTGTGTTGAAAGAATAATCACATGTAAAGGCTCAACAGAAGCTCAGATTTTCTTGTTAAGGTTTCGGTTCTCTGCAGGGAGGCCTGGCCCGGTGTTGTCATGCTTTCATTAGCAGGTGATTTGGCTGTCGCGTGACATTTAGCCGACCCTGCTGTGCAGCTGGGAGATTATCGGCCTCCTCGGGTGTCAGTAATGTGATCCCGGCTGTCGCCAACACATTCCTGTTGACCACGGACTCTCGCCAACCGCCGTCCAACTGACGAACAACAGTGAAAGATGTTTTGTTTGAAACATGTTAATATTTTCAGGGATTTTCGATGGGTGTGTTCCAGGCAGGCAGAGTTTGAATATTTCTCTGAGGGAGTTGGGGAATATCATGGAAGTTTGCAACTGGGCATCTTTCCAGGAAAGATGCAGGACCAGAACATGTTTTCCGACGAAGTTAGTTGCCACAGCTCAACCCAAACAAGCTTGTAAAGAAGGAGATCTTTAGTATACAAGTTCAGGGCTGCCTATGCCGTCATTCAATCAAGTTCATCTTTTATTTAACGTTTGTCATCTCAGTTTACCTTTTTGCATGCTGTGGGATTCAATTAAAATTTGACATTAAAATGAAAAAGAAATGTGAAAATGCGTCATTGCTGCCAAAATTAAAAAGAAAACTTATTGACAGATTCATTTCAGTCAGCTTTATCCAGTTTTCTGCATTTCTTAGTTGTTATCATTATAAATAGAAGACTTTTTTTTATTGTTGTTTCGTTGTTGGACAAAATGGATACCACTTGATCTGGTAATGAAAAGTTGATTTTTAATGAATGAATCCAACAATCAATCAATAATGAAGTGTTGTTTGTAGCAATAAAAGCTTAAATACTTTAACTAAGGATTATATTCAAAATCAGATAATCTGCCTACTCTTTTTTCAATTAATTGATAAAAAGTTTGGCCATAAAACATCAAAAGATATTTTCTGAATAGATTCTAGTGTCTTGTTTGTCTGATCAGCTGTCCAAAATCCTTAAATATTAATTTTAGTTTCACATAAAAAAGCTAAAAGATTCAAATATGAGGAGATCAGAACCAGAGAATCTTTGGCATTTTTGCTTTATAAATTACTTCAATGATTGATAGGCATGACAAAATCGTCTCAGGTTATATTCAACTAATCTTTTCAGCTCCACTAAAAGCAGATACACAATTAAAACAGTTAATTTGTTACCCTACATGACAACTTTTGAACGCGAGTAAACAAAGAAGCTCGCTCTTTATTGTGGTAAGTCTCACAGTGTAATATACTTGGTGTATCTCAGTGTCAGAGGTGTTGGCTGGTGAAAACACCGGGGTGTCACATCAGCATTTAGTTAAGGAGGAATTCTCCTCCCTGCTGTCAGCGTGAGTACCGGCCATATGCCGTCCTGCGTGTCCGTCCGAAGACAAACAGGAGTCAGAGTTTCTTTGGGACACTTTAATGACCACATGCAGGGGCAGTTGTTTTCTTCTCCACTCTTCACACCAGCTCAGGCATTTTGTCACAACATCTGCCATTTGGTGGACGCTTCTGTGCAAAAGGTTTCTCAAACTTACATGTGTTTTTAGTTTAGGACATTGGCAGTGTTGCTGCTTTTCTCTACACTATTCAGTTATTCAGTTATTAGCTATTAACTGATAGTTTGATTTACAAATTTTCTACATTATGAGGTGGACGGAATAAAACAAGACACAACCATGGCTGATCATTTTCCATTATCCAATAATCTGCCCATCAGTTTCCTGATTAACTATCAGTAAAATATGTCCATATTTATTAATATTTATTTACCCAAAGATATTTAATTCACTATAATTCACAACAGAAAACATCAAATAATCACATTTGAGAAAAACATTTTTAAGCATTTTTGCTTCAAAATAACTCGAACTCTGATCAATTTTCTGTCAATCGATTAATCAATAAATAAAACAGAAACACCAGAAATGAGCACAAGAAGGACTGTTACTGCTGCGTGCAGTGACATTAAATCAAAGATTACTCAGCGTTTGGGATCAAATTGTGTAGTAGAGATGATTTTATATTTAAACCTAAACAGACAACTTAATTTAGATTATTCCTTTTTCTAATCAATAATGTGTGTAAAAAAATGTGCAAAATATTTTCTGAATCCGACAAATTCTTTAATGTTTCAGCCCTTTACAAACCAAGCAGACCCTAATCCTGCTCGGGTTGAACATTTTGTCCGTCTGTACTGAAGTGTGCCAGTATGTGGTGGATGTTGGTGGATGCTCCTCCATTGATCCAGTGGTGAGAAGTCTTTTATCTGGTCCCCCACTGCTGCCTTTCACAGAGGGGTCAGATGTCAGAGTTCAGGGTCTGGCACAGAGTGGCGCCGCTGGAGCTGGCGTGGTCTCGCTCAAGGTCACATGAGGTCACGGGGATTTAAAGGTGGGATCCTGATGGTCCAGAACGGTCCAGGTCTTATCTGCTGGTTCTGCAGGATGGATTTATTAATGTAAACAGTGATGCTTTTGATGTTAATGGATTGCTGTCAGCTTCATTCATCAGCACTGAAATCTTTGTTTCCATATTCAATCTTAATTTGGGCGTTTTGAAAACTTCATGATGTATACGACAGGAGCTACTTAAAGCTTACAAAATTAGATACATATAGATGGCAGTTAAAGTTTGGTTTGGCTGTAATTTTGGTCTGAAACGTAACTTTTTCTGGTGCAGTTGACGTTGATGGGGTCAGGCCTGGGACCTTCTGTTTGCAGGATGGTAGGATCGTCTGTGTAAACCCAGAGTGATCCTGAGGTGAGGTGTGGTGTGATGAGGTGGCAGGACGATGTTAGCTGTTGACCGTCGTCAGTGATGGATCAGCAGGAAGAGTCAATAAGTCGGTGTTGACTCAGCAGCTCTGTTTGCTGTCAAACTTGAATGGATCATAACCGACTTCCACTGAAACTCAGCTGCTGAAAGGAAACCCTGTTTTAGTATCGTGTACTCTCTCTCATATGTACAGTGCTTGTGTATCCTGCATACACGCTGTAATAAAACAAAGCACAGAATTGTTGTTGTGAAAGTCTCGCTGTCCTTGGTGTCCATTCTCAATGTGTTACGTCTCCGTCTGTCCCTCAGGTCTGGATGACAGCCTGCAGCAGTACATCCCGTCCTTCCAGCAGCAGCAGGTGGACGGGGAGAAGCTGCTCAGGATGTCCCACCAGGAGCTGCTGTCTCTGGGTGTGTCGCGGGTCGGACACCAGGAGCTGGTGCTGGAGGCCGTGGATCTGCTCTGCGCCCTGGTCAGTAACCCGTCACATCATTGTAAACCTTCATCCATGTCAGGGTCTTTCCTCAGTCGGCTAACATCACTCTAAACCTTTGTGTTTACAGTGTTATTAGTGGGACATTCTGAGCCTTAATAACGCAAAACACATGTTTTGATACAGAAAAAAAGGTTTCTTTAGCCTACATTTGTTCACATTGTGGTTAATTTGCACTATGAAAAGTCACTCTGAATTAGCTATTAGCAGCTCCTATTTGTGCTGTTACCATGAAAACAAACAACTATCACCGGATTTCTTTTGATATTGAGGAAAACTCCCAAACATGAAGATTATGAGGATCTGAACTCATAGGTCTATGAATCTACCCAGAGACATATCCATCATAGACTGGGCTCAGACAGTGTTGACATACAGTTCTCGTCCAATCCACTTCTCTTTGTTCAGCGTTGCTATGATATTCTGACCTCTCACTGACGTTCACTGTACTGATGATTGTATGGGCTGGGCTCACCTGACTAGCAAGGTTTAGCTAAAAGTCAGCAAACAACAAACCTAAGACAAAGCTTTCTCTCAGTTTTGTTCACCAAGTGCTGAGATGTAGACAGAAGTCATTCTAAGTCCCGTATCAAACCCGAACATCTGTGTTCTGTTACACGCCAAATAAATATTTGAAGCTGCACAAGACAGCTTCACACACTGGGTCACATTATACTACAGCAAAGTTAAGGGACACTCTTCTTTTTTTCCTGTGTAGGTCAGTGTTTCAGAGATGTTTCAGAGATATTTTTGCCCCGTGAGAATCACAGTAGATTTTAAGGCTGTTTAGCTTATATAGAATATCAAAGAACACCAGTATCTCTCTTAAAGAAAAAGCTCCCTGTCTGTCTACGTGTGGGGAAGTTCTCCTGCAGGGTAATAACATCTTTTCTGTGTGGATATGTTGAAATTGCTTCATGTCCATCACATGGTTTGATAGCTGTGGTTAAAACTGAGTCTGGCTCTCATGCCAGAGAATGTGCTGATGTAAATAAAATGCACTGTTAAATCTTTATCAGATCTGGCAACACGCCCACACTGCTGGGTTTAATACTTCTACACTGTAAAAAAAAAATAATGTAGCAAAGGTTTCTGCAGATTTTCAGAAAGAACACTTCTCAGAAATTGTCCTTTCACTAAAGAAAGCTTTTAAAATGTTCTTCTCCCAACTTACATGTGTTTTCAATACAGTTTGATTTATTTCATGTGAAGAACTGTACAAGACTAGAAAACCAACTAGAGAACAGAGAACACTGCAGGTCTATCACAGATTGTTTTAAAATACAAGTAGAAATTAATAACCACATTTTAGATTGCAGTCCGCTGTGGTATTTCTATATTTTGCCAAAATAAAAAAAATGCTTATTAAAAAGTGAGTAAGCTCACAAAAGGCCTTCATGTTTTTAAAATGTTTATGTTAAGATACAGTGTTTGACCCCAGCTGAATCCAAACAACAAAGTTCTTGTGTCTGAACCAGTTAAAGTGTTGGACTGCAGACAGAACCCCTCAGTCAGCTGTTTATGAGCCCTGACTGTCTGTGTCACAGTGAAAAGGAGGATTTACAGTCAGTGCTGAGGTTTATTGTGGAACCCAACTGAATAGGATCCAGAGCCTGACACTCTGCTGTCACTGCTAACAAATGACAAACCTCTGCCAGTGAGACAGTTATCAGACAGGAAAACTTCTACTACTGTTTAAAGTTGTGTTATTGAAGCTGGGTTAATCTTCGTTAATCGTCTATCCTCTATCCGTCTTCTTATGAGCATATTCACATTACTTCAGTATATGAAGATGATTGTATCCCTAAAAGTGCATGGGAATGATGGTTTGGAGGAACATTTTTTGCAGTGTGGGATTCGTCCAAGAAGCTTAATTTGTTCAGTCATTTAATCAGTCAGTGAAAAATGTTCTAATGGGGTGCGATAAGTTCCAGTTTGATATGACTCAGCTTGTTGGAAATAAAATAATGACATTATCTGGAAGTAAAGCAGATCAACTCCAGCTCACTGTCCTCTGGTTCTTATTGTATGTGAAAGAAACATCTCCTCCAGTTCTGAACTCCAGTTTAGGTCAGTGGTTCCCAACTGGTCCACAGTTCTCCTTAGTCATTAAGCCACAGACCACACATTCAGTTTTACTTCCATTTGTCTTTTTCTCCCAAACGCTTGGGTTTGTTCAGGATAGATAGCAGTTTATCTGTCTGTGTACTGTGTGAGGGAAACCATAGGACACAAGACACAAAGAAAACCCAGGCAGAGAAGGGTAGAACATCCAAACTCCACACTTACTGTATATATGACTTGACACAGAGTTGCATTGAATAATCACCAAATAGTCTAAATGTTTAAGACCCTGTCAAACTCATTTTGCTGACTGTCGGTATTTTATGACGAAGTTACCAGTTTTGGTTTTTGATTTATTTCCCATGAGAGATTTCTGTATTTGTGTTACTAAAACTTTTACTCTGATTGTTAGTTACATATTTAGTGAATATTTATGGTATTTAAAAATAACTTTTTTCAGGGGCTTAAAGTTTCAATTTCACCTTTCTACTTCTGTTTATACACAGCTCTCTCCCTCTCGTTCCTTTTTTCTCTCTTTATTCGTTCACTCTCTTTTGTACAAGCTGGTCAAATGACGTTTAAATGTCGCTCTCATTAAATTCATTTTCACTGAAACACCAGTTCAACAAAGCCGGGCAGTGTCCCACACCGGTTGGGATGAGTGTCGTGAAGGAGACTTGGCTGGTGCTCGTAGACTCCTGACTCCAGCTAGAGGAAAACCTGACATTTACTCTCCTGTGAAGAATGTTTAAGGTTCACTTGCTAACTTTTTCCAGGTTTTTGACCACGTTCCACGACCTTCTTCCGCGAATGGAACTTCAGACGGTGTCATTATGAGACCCAAGTACAGAACTTGTTCATGAGACCCCCTGTCCCTGCTCAAGGGCACTTACTGTTGCTGTTTTTGATGCCTGGAATATTTTCTTTAATTTCCTCTGTAAAACTAAAGATCACACTGAAGAGAGATGAACTAAAAACGGCTAAACAGAGTCATGAATAGATCACACATCAGCAGCAGCTCGAGTGTTTTAGGGAGAGTTTTCCTGTAAGACTGAATTGAAGGTCAAGTGACGTGTTGTGGATATTTTCTGCAGCACAAAGCCGAGTTTACTGCTGTCTGGTGTGGAGCAGGAAACAGATGTGACCCCTCCCACCTGTCAGAAAGACCCCCCACCCTTCCCCTGACACACACACACACACACACACACACACACACACACACACACTCAAACACAGTGTGCAGCATGCAGAGGAAGAGCCGTTGCACTTTTGTTCCAGCAGCAGTTTCCGTTGGCTGTCAGATGATCAGTTTTCCATCTGAGACTCATTCAGTGGAGCAGGAGACACTTTCTCTTTTTTTCTTTCACCTCCCAAACACAAGTTTATCATTTGAGTAAAAGAACATAATAATTAAAGGTAAAATTGAGGCCGATAAGCTAATAATTGTTTGAGATAGATTCAACGATTACTCAATCAATTGGGAAAATAATGATCACATTTATCTTAATGACTCTGGTCGTTTGCAGCCCTACAGATAAGGATTTCAGAATTAGCAGGTTGTACTCGTTTTATACTTAATGTGGCAAATGAGTTTTGTTTTTTAGGTAAATACTTCTAGTATGTGCTTAACCGACAAGTATTGTTTTATCTATTTATGACGAGTAATAAATTGTTTACTGCGCAAACAACATTTCTGAGGTGTACTCTTTAATGAGTGTTCAAATGTGACAATCAGAGGTCGTCAAGTTTATTGTTGATTGGTAGTTGCAGCTCTAGGGCTGTGGAGTTTCTGTTCAGCTGCTTCAGTTTTTCAATACAAAAGCTTTTAAATGTTCATTTGAATGTTTTGTTTCACCGAAGCAAGACTCACATGTGAGTTAAGTCAGATTGACAGACTGATACTGC
This sequence comes from Dicentrarchus labrax, assembly GCF_905237075.1. Lineage (NCBI taxonomy): Eukaryota > Metazoa > Chordata > Actinopteri > Moronidae > Dicentrarchus > Dicentrarchus labrax. Next base: position 19,439,691 of record NW_026136708.1, read on the forward strand.
CTGTCTCACTCCAACAGAGGTCTAACTTCACTTTCAAGCTCTTTTCTATTGACATATCTGCTGCTGGCAGGTTGAGATCGTTTTACTTCTAACATGATTTGAACATTGACCTGAAACAGGATTTCAGCTCTCTGTCAAGTGTCATGTTTTGTTATTTTTTTTTGCAGTGCAGTCAGTCGACAGGTGAAATGTTTTTGGCTGCAGATGTTTTCACCGGCTCTGAGCGTCCTGATGCCTCAAACATATGAGCTGCCTCAGGCGAGCCAGCGTGTGCACATGTCAGCTGACAGAATAAATTACAGATCTGTGAGGACAAAGTATTCTGCAGTCATTATCCTTCTACAGTATCTTCTGTAGCCGTTGATAAGTTTGGAAAACTCATCCAAACGTTTGTAAAACTGACTGCATCCTGGTGCAAACATATGACTTCACATGTTGTGTGCTGTTACACCTCTTGTGTACAGTTGCTATGTTTGCCCACTGTTTGGGTGATTGCATTGATTAACAGATTGATTCATATGAGCAACAGATGAACCAACCTTTGTTTTTGTTACTTCGTCACCATGGTTACCAGATAGTCCTTCTCGAACGTTGTTTTTTATTGATCTGTGCTGGTCACAGCTTTTATTGAGTATTGATATTGACTGATTTTACTGATTATCATCACAGTTGTCTCACTGGCTCGCTTTGAGTTTGGATTTAGTTTGAGCGAGGTTGACGTGGTTTGGAATATTTTTTTTGTCAGATCATCGTCATGGTGACTGGTCTGTAGGAATGTGTGTGTGTGTGTGTGTGAGTGTGTGTTTTGGTTAGGGGTGTTGGGTGTTGTGGATCAGGGGTCATGAGAATCTCTTGCCATCATTGATGCGTATGATGTGAAGGTTTGTGTTTTCTTGACCTAAGCTCGTTGGCATTGTCGGTTTTCTGCGTCTAATTCTGACCTTTAGGTTCTAAAATCAGAATCAATACTATGAATAATTGTAACATTAATTTTGAAAAATGTTATCAATTTATTTATATAGCACACAATTTGTATAATTAATGCCACTGAAAGTGCTTGACACAAAAAACAAAAAGACAAAGGCAATAAAATAAATAGAATAGTTTGTGGATATATTTGACAACTGTCCTTTGAGATGGTTTAGATATTTTTAAAAGTTCTGAAGAAAACTCGAACTCTCTACAGCTGACCTAATGTTCTGCCTCTTTTAGATCACAATAGTCTTCTATCTGCTTGAAATGAAGGTGTGAATCCATTTTTGAGGTGTCATTCTGGGTCAGAAAGACAATATTAGAACTACAAATGAGACCGTATGCTGAGTTTTAGTCTCTGTCTCAACCTATTCTGTCTTTGACAAGTGATACTGATCAGATTTAGAGGTGGATCTGCTGGATGGGAGCGGTGAGCAAGGCTGGTGGGAAATATGGACTTTGGAGATAGAGGAGCACTTACTACACCACTGGTACAAGATAGAGAACTGAGGAAATAGCTCCTAATAATCCACACTGCAGCTTTAACATATAAGATTTCTATATATTGATGTTCAAAATGTAAGCTGTGCCATTTTTGTGTTTGAACCATGTTCTTTAAATTCTTGGACAGAACTATGGTGTGGAGTCGGACAACCTGAAGACTCTGGTGGGGAAGATGAGAGTGGCGCACCACAGCCTGAGCAGCGCGGTGATGCAGCGAAGGAAGAACCCCGCCTACCACAGCAAAATCTCCCATCAGCCCTCCAACGAATTCCTGACCGCCGTGGTTGAGCTGATCGGAGCCGCCAAGAGTCTGCTGGCCTGGCTGGACAGGTAGATACAGACGCATTCAGTACATACACACCATACTATACACATAAACTAAACATTCTCTCTCTCATACACCACTGCACTGGAAACGGTATAATTTAATATTAATAAATGTGTCAGTCAATAACTGTCAAAGACACACGTGATACAGGTTAGAACATGACTCCTTCTGTTTTCTTGTCAAGTTTCACCTTCATGTGCAGTCATTTAACTCTAATCTCATATTTTGATCATATGAACTTGTGGATTTAATTTACAACTGTTCAAGACACCCAGTTTCATTATCGATAGCACTCTCATGTGTGCACGATAAATATGAAGCTACAGCCAGTAGCCACTTAGCTTAGCACAAAGTCTGGAAACGTGGAAACACAGTTTGTTAGTTTAATCTTTACAAAAGCTGAAGTGTAGAAATGACACTGTGGTTTGACACTGAGATAGGTGACCGTCTGGTGCTTCATATTTAGCACACAGACAAGCAAGTGTTACCAATCTTCTTTTGATGAGAAAAAAACAAAAACCTAAAATGTAAAATGTTATTATTCCTTTAATATCTTTTTATTCACCAGGCTGGCTAATATCTGAAATATTATTGCCGTAATAGTATTTATTGAATAAACGTGTATACAGTGACATAGAATTAAAATGACATTGCAAGTTTGAAAATAATTAATAAGATAATAATGATAAATATTCAGGAATTGTTTTGTCAGCTCTGTGGTTAAACTTTAAGAGAAACTTTGTTTTTGTGTATTATTATGAGGGGCGTATTTTGTATTAAACATTACAGAGTGTTCTTAAGATCCCAGGCTTATGTATATTGATTGATGATTGATTGTGCTGGGGACATTTACAAAAGCCCCAAAAGACATCTCAACAACAATAAATGTCAAAATGTGTCAATGAAATTTACAAGTTCAGTTTCTGTAGAAAATACCAGATCTGTGTAATCTGAATGGCCTGTGAGAGTTTTATGGTACCCAAGGGGTGTAAGAGAAAAACAAAAGAGTGTTAAGAATCCCCCTCTCATACACTCTCACTGTCTCACACACAGTTATCAGCGCTGGTCCTTTCTAACATGTGTGATGTCTGTCAGCTGTCAGTGCGTCTCTCTATGTGCTCTTTGACTCCTTCAGCTTTTTCTCAGCTTGTATCGGCTTGAAGAACATTCCAGCTCGCTGCAGCTGTTACACACCAACTCTGACAAGTTGCTGCACTGACGCTCATAACACACCTGACAGCTGTCGTGTGTCAGATCTCACACCCGCAAACACCTTGAGCTGAGGTTCAATAGCGTTTTTATTGAATCGGAATCAAGTATTGAAACCAAATCGTTTAGAGTCTAATTAGTTTAAGCTTTCAACATTTGTAAGTGTCAAAAATGATTAATGACAATAACTTAAAGATTCTGTAATCAGCTTCTGGTGACTGAGAATGCAATGCAGGTTTTTTCGTGGCAGTCTCATTAAATGTTGATTAAACTAAAAGTGAGATGCCTACTTGCCTGAATGATTCATCCATTGATCTTTCATAATATAGATTGAGGAGCAGGGCGCCGCTGTGCCTCAGGGGTTAAGACCTTGACCATGAACTGCAACATCACCAGTTCAGATCTGTCTACTATCCTCTACTAGTACTGTCACAGGATGCTTGCACTTTGTAGAACTTTAATAGACCTTTTTCACAGCAGCCAATTCCTTTCTTTCCAGGACTCCTCTGACGAGCGCCAACGACTTCACCTCCACCAAGAGCAGAATCATCCAGCTGTGTCTGGAGCTTACCTCCACCGTGCAGAAGGTCAGTGAGGCTCTTCCCTGCTCTGCTCCAGGAATGATGTTTTCTGTGTGAAGCTGCTTGTGTTAAAGGGACATCAGATAAAGAAAGAAGGTCATGAACTGAAGTCAGACTTCTCATGTTTTGACCCTCTGGGAATATTTATTTTCAGGCTTTGATGATGAACCAGATAACCTCTGTTTACATGTACAAAGTCCTTTTGATGATGAATCTCTTTCAGGTATCAGTTTTACCAAAACAAGCAAGAACAAGAGAGAGATTTTATGTTGTAACTTCTTAATCTTTAGATTTTATCCTTAAATTAAAATTGAGACAGAACAAGTTCAAGGGCAGTGGGAAATGTTATATCACGTCCAGGCCCTAAATTCATTTGTTTCATTCATTCATTTGGCACAGGTGTTAACGCTCACTCACTCGCATCCCATCAACCCCTTCCTGCTGACACGCATGTACATGAAAACACATACTGAGCTGTTGTGAATGAGATGTGTACAGTTCATGAGATGCTGTCATTTTCTGTAGGTTTTTTTTCCAAATCAGATTTGTAACAACTTCTACAGTTGAGCTAATAAAGAGCTCAGAGCTCGATCGTACTATTACTCTAGAATGAGTTAAGGTTGAAAGTTTCCTCATGGCTTATGAGGCTAGTTAAACATGCATAAAGAATCATCACTGACTGGTTAAAACATGAAGGTGTAGCTCAGCAGGTGCTGCTAAGAGTGATAATTTTTTTTCTCCATAAATTCATATCTGCACTACAAATGAGCCTAATACAAAAAAAAATAGAATACCAAAACCAACCAAACCATCTTGTTAAAGGAGCAGTAAGCAATTTTTCCGCCTAATGATTCATGAATTTATTTGATCACTTAGTTGCTCAACAATGGAAGGAGATAAACAACTCAAATATAAGTCATCCATCTTCAGACGTTGTCAGACGTGTTCAGCCTGTGTGTTTTCTTGCTGCTGCTTCTTGTTTTTGACTTCTGAGTTGGATCCACTGTTATTGTAAATCAGTCAATCAAATGTGACGTGTCAGCCAGCAACAGCAACAGCAACAGCACCCTGCATGGTAGCTGCTCTACACAATCAGAGCAAACCTTGTCTTTTCTACAGCAGGAAAACCCTCTTGGTCACATTGTCTAAACATGGCAGTAAACACAACGGCTTCACAAGTCATGTAGTGGCGAGGTGTGATTATTTTACCAATCAAAATTCTGTCTTGTGTTTTATGACACAAAAAAAAAACCCCTTAAGATATTTGGCAGATGACTCTAGAAAGAAACAGAAAGTCCTAGAAAAACAGAAAAGTTCCTAACAAAAAAAGCACAGGTGAGATTTGGAAAGTAGGTCTTAGGATTCGCAGTTGAAGTTGCGGCTGTGCAGTTGGATGTTTTTTGCAGCGTGTCACCTCCCCACATGTGACTGTAAAGTGTTGTGCAGCGCTGAGGCGTCGCCCCGCCGCGCTGTCATGCAATCATCTTGTCAGCCTGCTTGCAGGGAGCTGTTATTTCACCGACCACAGGAGGAATCCTCTATGTCTCTGGGAGGCGTTTGCGGTCCCTCCCTCTGGTTTCACTCTCCTGTAGGCTGTCATTTCTCAAATATTTGTTTTCCCGCTGTTTCCTTTTTTCTTTTCTTTCTCTCCCATCCCATCTCTGTTTACCCACATTGCAGTTCTTCACACAGACAGACTTCTGAAAAGGAAAGCTGTCTCATTTGATATGATGGGGCTCAAAATTTTACTTTTTTTAGAAGATGTTTTGTTTGTTTCTGGTGTCTGTAAATTGATAAACTCTGTCTGTATGTTCCCATTATTCCCTTTAAATTCCCCTTCCCTTCCCTGTTTTCCAGACACATCCTCTATTCTACATGCTCATGTACCTTGTTTTTCATTAAAGCTACAGTACATATAATGCTTTATATTGAGTAACATTTTAAAATCTGCTCCTATCCCAGTTTGTGCCTCTCATGTAAGCTATCAGAACCATCTGGGTTATAAAATATTCCAGAGGCTCACAGATTTTACTCCTGAAGCACAGTTTACTTGTCATGAGGAGTGCTGCTCAGCTTGTGACAACATGTATATTGTCTCCTGTGGCTCTGGAGGGAGCTTTCAAAAGTTTAAAAAAACATATGTCACTTCTGGTGCCATCATTTTTGGAGTCACAACTTGGGAAACAAGTAAAACATCTTTTCTATCATGCTGCAGAATATTATTTTATCCAAATGGTAAGAACAAGTTAGGTGTTGTTAAATGACTTACTGGCTTTGAGCTTTGTGACTCGAGTTATAATACATGAGAGGCTGCAACATCACATCAGATAAAAACTTTCCGATGTTTTTTCATGTATGCTTCTGAAAATAATTTGTTCAGGATAGGCCCAGATTTTAGAGATACAGAGGTCATGAGCATTTGAACTGTTTGATTATATTTTTATCTCCATACATTAGTGTCTAAATGTTGTACACTAACATAACTCAGATGGAGAATACCAAAATACCTTTAATTTCCCCTGAAATCCCCCCTATAAATCTGTAAGTATTTAGTCTAAAAGACACAACTTATGTAATATGAGACTGTAGACTCCACTTGATGTCAGGAAACCCCTCAGATTCCCAGAAATGTTAGAGGATGTGATCTCTTAGGTCATGACAGATCTGCATGTATGTACATTTCATTCAGTCTGGCACATTTGGTATCTGTTGTTGTTGACTTAAATCTAAAGTAAAGTTCTGTTTGTCTGTGCAGAAAAGAGGAAACCAGTAAAGAGTCTGTGGGGTCAAAGAGTTTAATCATGCAACTCTCTTTTCCTCATTTTCATGGATTATTTGCTGCCCTCAGAGTCTCATCATCTATTTCTGTACATTGCCCTATTCCTCTTCAAAATAAAAGCACAGAATCAGAGGCAAGATCTAGAGATAAATAACATAACAATATTAATTTGACTATAAAGACACCTGTTTTCCCCCTGAACTGAAACTGGTGGTTTAAAATGGGAGTCTCCTTATTTCAAAGGCAGAATTGCTCTCTTCTCTTGATAAGAATGCAGATGTTTGGATGTTTTTAGGATTGAAGTGTGTGCGCCCATCATTCAGTCTCTCTGTCTCTTTAATTGCAGGACTGTACTGTTTATGAGATTGAGGAGAAGATTCTGGAAGTGGTGAGTACTGCTTCTCCTTTTTCCTCTGGTTTGGATGTTTGGAGATGCTTATCAGAAGCGCACACACACACACACACACACACACACACACACACACAGTGGAACGCACATTTCCTTTTCCTGTCTTGTACCGAGTGCCCCATGGTGTTCAGTATGTGTGTGTGAGAGAGAATCTGCAGGTTTGTTTATTCAGCTCAGGACAATCCACTTCCTGTCTTAGATAACACTTCCTGTTGGTTGTTCTGTTGTTCCCAGAATACTGAAATCACTTTCGCTCCTGACTATCAGTTTAATGAGACCTCAAGTTTTAGTTTAGTTGCCTCAATCAACAAATGGGACATACCATTGTAAATGATTGCGCTTTAGAGGTGTCGGTGGGTGTTTTTACGTTCGGACAGAACCAGGCTCGCTGTTTCCCTCTTTTCCAGTCTTTATGCTAAGCTAAGCTATCCATCTCCTGGCTCCAGCTTCATATTTACTGTAGCGATATGAGAGTGGTATCAATCTTCTCATCTATCTTTCGGCAAGAAAGCGAATCATTTCATTCATGCAATCTTTGTTAAATTCCCCAATATTTTTGCTGTCCATCCCGTTTTTATACTAGTTCTTACTCCGAACTAACAGCATTGTAAGGGGCTCAGTTACTTAGTGAAAGGCTTTGGTTCAGTTTGTTTGTCCAGGTGACAAAGAGGGAAACACTGCAAAGACAGATAGAGTAGCAAGAGCCCTGACAACAAAACCCCACACAGTGAGATCTCAGGTTTTGCAAGCCAGGCTGTTTTGTGTGTATACAAAATGGGAAAAAAATCAAAGTAATCAGACTGTTCTCCACCCCAGACACGAGCATGGAAATGTATATAACAATCAAATCAAAAGACAAAGAAGGAATGAACTCTCCTGACGAGCATTGTTTTTCTGGTTTACTTGTAATTTCCTGCTGGTTGGTGTTTTCCTGATCGCCTCCCTGCTTCCCATGACCTCAGACCCCCTGCTGCGCCTCAGGACCGCTTCAGTGTCTAGTCAGTATAATGATAATCTGAGGCTGTGCTCGGTCTGTGTAGGCCTCAGGCTCCTGGAAGATCCTCCTGTCTGTTGTTCAACAAAACCAACAACTACAGTACTGTAACACATGGAACTTTTATGATATGACACGGCTCTGATCTCTGAGGGGTTCATCAGTCTATTTCTTTCTTTTCCCTTCCCACAGAGAGGTCAGAGGTCAGGGACAGACAGCTTTAGTGCTGTCGCAGCAGGTAGTGATTCAGCGTTTTAGACTCAACAGAACGGATACTGGCATGAGACCACCATGCTGCTGAGGACTTCCTCTCTTTGATAAATCAATCTAAACTGAAATCTTCAGCTTATATAGTTTGATATGTAACGCTGACTGTGTTAATGTGTTTGGTGTCTCCCTGCTGCAATGATTAGTTGATTTATCGATTACTTGTCAACTATTAAATTAATTATCAATTTATTATTTTGAGTTATTTTCTTGAAGAAAATAATTCCAAATTTTCTGATTTCATCTTCTCAAACTGAGTATGTTTGGACTGTGGACAAACCAAGACATTTGAAGATGTCTTCTAGGGGCTTTAGGAAGCTGTGAATATTTTTCACAGTTTTCCGACATTTTATGGTCCAAAGAACTAATCAAATGGAGAAAATGATCGACAGATTGATTGATAATGAAAATAATTGTTAGTTGCAGCCCTAAGAGGGCAGAGTTTTAGTACATATAGAAGCCAAATGAAAGGTTTGGACTGATGTATTTTTATCCTAAAAAATTCCATAACTGATTCCAACACCTCATCATGACTATTATTGAGTCTGTTTGATGAGTGTTATTCAAGTTATGTCATATATCTGCAGATTATTATGATTAATTGATTAATCGTTTAATGTCAGAAAGTGTGAAAAATGTCAGTACAGCCGAAGGTGACGTCTTTAAAATTGCTTGTATTTCTTGATCTAAATTTAACAACCCAGTACTATGAAATATTTGGCATTATTGCACAAAATAATGACCTAAATAATTAATCTGTTATCAAAACAAATGCAGATTAATTTACTGTCAGTCAGCTTGTTTCAGCTCAACTGCATTGATTTATTCTTATTTTGGGATTTAAACTGTTGTTTTTATATTTTCTTGTGTGTGTTTCAGTCCCGAGCTCTGAACAGCATCTGTGAGAAAACAGTCCAGGCGACCTCTGACCCCTTAAAGAGTGAGGTGGCCTGTCTGGAGGAGGTGCACATCACCAACGTCAAGCCCGGGGAGGGACTGGTGAGCTCAGCATATATGATAAAACAGCATAAACAACTGGACAGAATACAATTACAGGACAGACGTCATCATTTTACATTCAGACCATATCAGCAGGACATCACTGTCACATAAACACCGAGTTCTGTAAAAAGAAAAACCCTTCCCCTGAGAGACACTAACAGGTATTTTAGTGCTGCACCATGAACCACAATCAGCGAATCGAAAACAGAAACAGATGTAGGTCCGAAAAAAAAAAAAAACACAACCACCACTGCAGTGAGTAAATATAGAGAAACCGCGTAAGGTTATTTATATAGAAGATTCATATATACATTCTGACAACACTGACACACTTCAAATGTGTTTAATCTTCCAGGGTATTTACATCAAATCCACCTACGACGGCCTTCATGTCATCACAGGAACAACGGAGAATGTGAGTGTGCTGCTGGTTCTTTATCACAACTGCTGTGTTTCCAGACATTTAGTCTAGCTCTGGTCCTGAAAGCAATGTAAGCAATTCCCAGTTTGTTTTTTGTGACACTTAGAGACTCAGATCGTTTCTCAGGTTGTAACACGTGTAAAATTAAAGAGATGTTAGTGTGTTGACTCATGCTGGAAGCTCTAGTCTTTGTTGTTTTTGATCAGTCTCCAAACCTTCTAATGAGATTCTGCTCTTCAGTCTCCTGCAGATAAAACCAAGAGGATTCATGCTGGAGATGAAGTCGTTCAGGTCAACAAACAGACAGTGGTGAGTCAAAAGTCCGTCCCTTTAAAGAAAAAGTTCTGCATTTTGTAAAATTCAATTAAATGCTCCAACAGACAATCAAAGCCACTCATGTTTGTATGCTAAATATGAAGCTACAGCCAAGACATTTATCAGTAATGAGTCGTAATAAAGTTTAAATTCCTGCTCTGTGATTGGTCCAGGTGGGCTGGCAGTTGAAGCACCTGGTGGAGAAGCTGAGGGCAGAGTCTGGAGGCGTCGTCATGGTGGTGAAGAAGAGGCCGTCTGGAACATCCGGTGGCTTCGCACCCGCTCCGCTGAAAAACCTGCGCTGGAGACCACCGCGCGTACAGGTGAGCTGCCCCCCGACAGCCTGTCAGTGCAGCAGGCTGTCGACCCTGCCTTAGTGCCTTTGAGCAAAAACACTGAAATCCAACCAGCTACAGGGGCACTGTAGTTACTTCTTCCTCTTCTTCTTTCTGTTCTTCTTTTCTTTCCCTCCTGATTCTTTTTTTACCATCATTTTGAAGTTTCACAGCCACCGTAGTTTCTCCTTCACAGCCTGTTTTCAGGGTTCAAGCAGCAACATTGAGGAACTGAGTCTTGTTTGTCAGCCAACACTGAAGTTTCTGTTGTCCGGAGCTGCTCAGCAGCATTGGAATGTTTTCTTTCTTTCTTTGGGGCTTTTTAGTGTTGGAATTAGTCTTCCAACTCATTCTTTTGGTTTTACAGTAACTTTACTGTTTGGTTCAGTCTCACTGCTCTCATTAACCTCGTTCTCAGCAAACAAGCTCTTAAAACCAAACTACGAGCTCAGCACTGTCAGACGCTAGCTGGTGAACATAATGGAGCATTTAGCAGCTAAAGAGACGGATATTTTTCCTCAGGAGTTGGCGGAGACCAAAACCAGAGCTAAAAGAGAGTGAATATTGGACTTACATATGAGATGGACACAAACAGGACTCCAAATGAATGAGAATGTTGCTCTGTGGCTGTTGTTCTGTAGATGCTGTAGTGTGGTAGTAGAAAGAGGAGAAGGGATAAAAAAAAATTCTGAATTCTGGGAAAGTGACTGCCCAGGTACCACTGAACCCCCAGCAGCTGTTGTTTCAGGAAGCTCTCAGGTGAGACTATATGTCACTGTATGAAAGTGAAGCAGAGTGTTTCAGTAACCCTCCCTCAGGTAAATAAAGCACCCCCCTCTGGTGCGTTCTCCGTCTGTCATCGTAGCTTTTAGTGAAGCTATTTTTGTTTGTGAAGAATCCAACCAGAAAGCACAGCAGCCACCCAGTCTGCTGCTCTGCTGAGGTGTGTGGCTGAACAATGGATCCTTTCTTCCTTCTTTTCCTGAAAAAAAAAGGGGATAGGAAGCCCTCCAAACATCAGGCTGTGCTGATGATGTCAGACATCTTTTGGAAGTTGACTCATTTGTTTCTCCACAATGTGACAATTATGAATTCACCAAACCGCCTTTCGGGGTTTTTGTGTTGATGGAGGTCCAGGATGTGTGTGTTTAGAGAAGATAGGCATCTTCTATACCCCTTGGCAGCCCGGTTGATGCGTTCAGTCTCTAATCTAGGCTATCAAAACAGGTCTGAAGTCAGTCAGTGTTTGCCTCACCGCCACTCCTACTGCCCAGTTCAAAGGTCAAGGAATCAACGCTTACATTTCCTCTACTTGTACTCAGCCTGATCATCACCTTCCAGTCTAAAGTAAATGATCATTTTGATGAAAATAATTGTTATTTTGACTGTGGAGTAATCAGACGTCACATTTTAATTAAATATGACAACTGCTAAAACAACTATATTAAGATTACCCTTAGTAATATTAATTAATGGATCGATTGACTGAACATTAAACAACAATTATTATTATTATTTATGAATCATTTAAGATGTTTATTGAGCAAATATGAATATGTTTGAGTTTGAGCATAACAAACATATAATGAACAAACAAGACATAACCTGTTCTCTGAGAACTCTTTTTAAAAAAATTTTTTTTTTTACAACTAATCAGATGGTAATGACAGAGCATGTCACCCCGTTCAACAGTGTGGCTCATCAATGTGTTGATGTTGATGTGGATGTGATGCTCTACGGCACAGAGGGAGAAGATATGATAATATATGATCTTTAACCAGCAGAGGAACGTGTGTTTCTGTCTGCGTCTTAAACTCCTTCAGACGTAGTTTCGCAACATAGACAAAGCAGAAAAGGAGCTGAGTAAAGTTCCTGTGTTTATGGAAATACAGAAGCTTTGGAGGTGAGGAAGGAAACAGAAGAGCTTCGTCTGCTGTTTCTCCTCTCGAGCTGGAACGTCTCACTGTTGTTTTATGATAAACACCATTAAATGAATCATTACCTCCTTTGCTGGCTGCTGTGTGACAGAAATGTTGTTAAAAGCCTGACAGAAACACAGATGAACAGAAGTTACAACAGGAAATTCTTTTGTTTCCAAATTTAAGTATTCATTTTTAATCTAACAGCAGTAGTAATACCAGTAATCATGTCTCTTTCTCTTGTTGTGTCTAGACCTCTCAGGGAGCTCCAGGTCTCTACAGATCTCAACAGCCAGAAACCTCAGACGCTCCTGGGAAGAGAGGGAAGGCAGCCGTATTGGATTTGTACGTCCCTCCTCCCCCTGCCGCCCCTTACGTGCCACTGTGAGTACCAGGCTGATAAATTTATCCTATATCGTGAAGATCCACACTAATTACAGTATCATAATCCTGGTTATAACAAATGATTCCTTTTTGGGGATGGCGAAGAAGTGCTGCAGGGGTTCTGTAAATCTGTAGCATTAAATCTCAACGATCCTTCTCCTCCTGCTCTGCTCCTCTCTGAAGAGACGCCAACATGAACGTGTCTCAAGGTGTGAAAATGAGGCCGAAGTCTCCGAACTCGTGCCTGGACGCAGACGTGCGGCGACGCTTCACCGTTGCCGACGACAACAGGACGTCCATCAGCCCCCCACCTGAAGTCAACCAAGCAAAACCTGTATGCCTTAGACAGCGCTCCTCCACACGCTGTGAGTGTACACACACACACACACACATACGCTCAGCCTTAACCTAATGCAAACATTTTACAAAGTCTTGCCTTAAAGTTTTGGGAAATACTCTGGTTTGCTTTCTTGTTGAGAGTCAGATGTGAAGATTGCTTGCAATATGTCTGCACACTAAATATGAAGCTACAGCCAGCAGACAGTTTTCTTAGCTCAGCACAAAGACAAAAAGCGGAGTATAAAAATGTCAAGTTGTGGTTTTACAAGACTTTATGTGCTGCACTATTGTGTCTCCACTGGTTGCATGACAACCTCAGAGTGATGACACAAGTCCAGGATGTTACAGCATAAACAACCACTCATAAAACCACACAGTTGTTTTTGCACTTTAGTTTTGGTACATTAAATGAGATAAAACATGCTAATTAGTGAGCTTTGGAGGTGCTGGTAGGTGTATTTTGTTACCTTAAGACAGAGCTAGGCTAATTGTTTCTTCCTGTTTCCAGTCTCTGTTCTAAGCTAAGCTGGCTGCTGGCTGTAGCTTTATGTTTACTGTACAGACATTAGTGAGTGGTATCTGTATTCTTATCTAAATCTCTGCAAGAAAGCAAGTAAGTGTATTTCCCAAAACGTTTAAATAATCCTTTGAATTCAAGCATGCAAATCATTAAATCTAAAGTCTGAATGACCACAAAATGTCGGCGGTTGACAGATAAGATAAAAAAAGACTTTATTGGTCCCTGTGGCTACTGCAGCTGTTCATGGGAGCAGATGAGATGTATCAAGAGTTAGAAAAAACATGAAAAATCTCACAAACAGAAGATGAAATATATCATATTATATTTATCTACATGCCACTATAATATATATTTCACTGCAGGTCTTTAACTTTTGCTGTATCTGGACGATTTGCAGGTAAACCTCGACCTGTCTCCATGCCGGTGGAGTCGTTTTCTGGTGTGTCCGACCCGTCCTCCAGGCCTGGCGCTAAGGGAAGGAAAGGTAAGCTCCACTTACACGGCTGAACCAGACGCAGCTGAGCGCCTGTAATCTAACGGTTATCAGCGATGGCCGTATGTCTGCCTCATTAACACCTGAGGACAAACGGTGGCGGAACGGGCTGCGTGCTTTGAATTTTTACCTCGTCACTTATTAACCCTGAGAGCTGCAGCTGCATCGACGGAGCTGATTTCGGTCGCAGTTCAGTCTGGTTCCTAAAGCACTTCACCTTGAGGAACGAACTGTGTGGATGTGGGTGTGTATGTGTGTGTTGGCAGTTTATCCAAGATAAAAGGCTGTTAATAGATGGAGCAGTTAAACAAAGACACATTAGGAGTTGGACTGTTTTCCGCTGACTCTTAAAGTGAGACTAACAATAGAAATAACTCGACACACTGGCAGCTGTGTTGTGTTTACATGTGACTTCACCTTTAAATCCTAAAATCACTGACTCACTGTCGTTCTGCGTCTAGTAACTTCTTTTTTTTAGTACTTGTATTAAATATATTTGTATGCAATATTATTATTTTGTATCATAAATGATTTTCCTCCAGTAGTTTCTGGAATCAAGTCACATGATCTATAAACAAACTGAGTGACTTGATTCATGTTTAAGTGTTAGAAAATGCCTAAAAAAGGAGAAAAAATTATATTATCTATGTATAATCATTAATAATAATGATTAATGGTTTTGCAAATGGATTCTCATTCGTTGTCCCAAGAGAAAGAAGAAAGAAGAAAAAATTAAAGTTGTGTGTTAACGGATTACACTGTAGTTATGGAGTTTATACACGTTAAAGTGCCCAAAAGCATCTTTAATATCTTAATTTTCCTCTCAGCTCACTGTTAATGTTTTAACTTATCAACTGTGAGCACAAGGGGATTTCAAGGGCATTACAACACAATAATTTACTGTACTGTACTGTGACCAACATAAATAAAGAGAATAAAGACCATCAGTGAGAAAATTGTCTATTTCTATATAGTTATTCTTAATTACTGCCACTGGGTCGATTTGGTTGAAACACTACCACGCCGGTGGAAACACTACCGCTTTTGTCCACAGGGGCCGCCAGAATCAAGACAAAATGACGAAATGATGAAAAGTTACTAACAAGGGTTTTAAACCAGGAGATCCTCTGATATTTATAGATTTACTTCAGAAAAGGGACAGAGGCATTGCTCCAGCTTCTACAGACTCGTTAACTCATACCTCCCGTCTTGTCTCCTGAACAGGGAAGGACATTCTGCACAGGTATATGAGTAACGAGGGAATCAGCACCATCATGGAGGAGGAGCCATGTTACCCTCTGCCATACCGAGGACACCCATCTGTCCGCGGTGTCGACCACATCAGAGGCAGCCAGTGCTTCATCAACGCCGACCTGCACAACAGCGCGACAATCCCTTACCAGGAAGCAGCGTCCAAAAAGTCTGCCGCCTCCACCTCTGCTGCTGTTTCTCCTCCTCTGGCTGTGACCAAGCAGTCGACGTCGCTGCTCGGAGGCTGGCTGGCTCGTCTCAGGCTGCTCAGCCACTGACGGAGTCGTTTCGTATTCGTATTCTTCTGGCTCCTACAGGAGATTGTGTATTCTCAGCCTGACCCTCAGGATTTCTACAGGAAAAAGGTTTTTAAGTGTGTGTAAGTTCAAGGCCTTCAGCAGCTGTGAACTCGACAGTTCACGGAAAACCAGCTTTTGGAATGAATCAAACTGCAACATCTCAGCCTTTTGCTGAATCGCGTGTTTTTCTACATTGACTGGGACAGTTTTGTCTTCAGGATTTCAGTTGTCACCATGAACTTTGTGCTAAAGAGTCCATGTTCAGGCTTATCAGTTTAATTTTGCATTTCCACAATCAATAACAGAAATCTGGAAAACTGAATTCAGTTAAAGCCCCAGCTCAACTTGCATCGGATTGGCCGAAGGGGGGCGCTCATCTCACATCTGTGTACTCAGATTTTCTGCTTTTAAAGAGTAACTTTATTTTATCCATTAAAATCTTGCTGAACTGCACTACCATGTATCAGTGACATAACGGGTGAGGTTACAGGTCCAACAAAATGCACTCAACCACATCCATCAGTGATGCATCAGAATTAAAACCGACTTGAGACTTTTAACCAGTTTTGTTTTTTTATACAAAAACTAAGAAAATGTAATAATTTAATGCAGATCTGACTAACCAAAATACTGTTTCTTACCCCCTTAGGATGAATTGCTGGCCATCATCAGGTCAAAATGTTACATTTGTCTGATATTTAAAACACTAATGACTCTCACCAGCTTCCCTAACTGTGTCTGTCACTGTGAGCATTTAGCACTGATGTACCAAAGTAGAAGAAATTCAAGATTAAACTGATAAGCACCAGTTGAGATGAACTGGGACCCAGTTCAGGATACAACAGACGGTTCCGTGGATCTGAAGTTTTCTGCTGTTTGACTGCAGATCACTGATCCATCCACAGGCTGAATGAAAACATGGATGCAGCTTCTCTGACGTCTCTTACACACACATCTATTTTGGAAAAGACATTTTGAGGCCTGGAGTTGGAGTTCACCGCCTGCTGCATCAGTGGCATTAATAAGAGTTGAAAACACCATGACTGCGTGTGATACGTCCAGACTCCTATCAAGAAAAACAGGCTTCTGAAACATACCTCTCTTTAAGGCTTGAAGACGCTTAAGAAGAAGTGAATCTAGCTGCTGAAACCTCTTTTCTTTTTCAATACAGCTGTTAAAAAGTACAGTACGCATTTCACAGTGGCATCAAAGAACTATCAAAATATTTACCAGTTCTGAATTGTAACCAGTTTCTAATACATATGTATATGAAACCTAGGAATCACTTAAACTTACTTTTTAATGGTGCTTTTTGAACGCTGAAAACCACCTTTGGACCTGCTGAGCTTCCGTACAGGACGTAAATCTCAACATTGAACAGACCTGCAGTGGAAATGTTAACATTCATCTTATTCATGGAAACAGAAACAGTAATACGTTTTTGTTTTTGGCTTTTTAACCCCTTCCAACAAATTGCAAAATACCTCTGTATTTCTGTTTATGGCAGCCTAAATCTGCTGAAAATGAAGCTGGTTTTTGTTTTCAACAGATTTTGCCATCTTTTCATTGCTCAAGTTATATGAAAAATCAATAAGCAAAATAATTAGAATCAAATTTTAAGGATTCAAGGTCTTGTCATCAAAATTCATTTTCAAAGAGCAAATAATCAAACATCACAGCTGCTGCAGCTAGTCTTTTCCTCTCAATCTCAGGAGCCAACAGTGCCTCTCATATATATATATATATATATATATATATATATATATATATATATATATATATACTTTTACTGTAGTTTGTCTGGACAAAACAGTTTGTAAATATGTTTTATTGTTTTTGTTTTATCACTGCTGACCAAATTTCACTTATCTGAGGAAAAGTGTGTTTTTCAGAGTAGTTCATGAGAAGGTAAAAGTAGAACATCAACATTGTTACTAAGTATTTCTGAAGCTTCACAAAAGTCTTGTTACAACGGTTATAACATTATAAACTTGTTTTTTAGGAGAATTAATTAAATAATACTTTCTAAAATACAATAACAAACGCTTAAACAGTCAAAGGGAGGTTGGCAAATAGCAACATTGATACAAAGTTGACCAACAGTGTTTTTTATGACTTACATACATTTTAAGAATGCAGTCTTAAAGTTTTTGTAGATTTAAAAAAACAAAATGATGAAAATGATTCTTGCAACAATTCCTGATGTAGAAACGTTCACATTTGTGTTAAATTATTTGATCAAAAGGACTCAAACTGAAGAAAACATGAACTCTCACAGCAGCTGGTGAAGCCAAACACAAAATGTTTGCTTATATTTTGGTTTTAGAGTGGAATTTAAGTGTTTAATTCCAAAATGCGGTGTTATCCATGAGAGAGTTTACCTTCTAAATCTCATACATTATACTTGAGTTTATTCTGAAAACTGTTGCTGCCGTCATTTGGCGGAGTTATCTGCAGATACTTTGATGCAGGTTTTCTGGAAGCTGCTTAAAATTTCAGGTAAAACTAACTGAACTTAAGTATTTCAGGTGTGGCTTACTGCACTCTAAAAAAAAATCTCCAGTGGTTCTTCTAAAGGTTATTTGAAGAATTCCTGTGTGTTTGAGGTTTCTGTACCATTATGAAAAACTTTCTGAAGGAGTTCCTCAGGGAAGCATCTCGGATCCCCTGATGTTTACAGTCTGAGAAGCTCCTGACGTTTCCTCAAAGCTATTTTTCTTTTGTAAAGAGTGTTTCTGGTTCGTGTAACATGCCTTTATACTAACAAAACATTATGAAGAGTTAAGAAAGCTTGTACAAAAGATTATCAAAGTGTAATTGGAACTGTAAATATCACAGAGTCGCTGGAAAGAAATGTGGAAACAAGTAATAAACAAGTGGAATAAAAAACATTTCTCTGACATTTGAAGAGTTTCTGAATATAACATTTCTATTCAAAGTGAGACTATGTAACCTTTTGAATATAACATTTTGAAGTTAAAAGTAAAATTGTTAAGCAATAAACCATACTTTACATAAGTCATTGGTAAAGCCTTACTCGGTCTGGTATGACCAGTAGTGTAAGGTCAGCAAATTTTAGATGGAATTTATTTTCTGTTAATAATCCCATTCCCATTCTCACTCTCAGTGGGATCACCTATTGATGGCTGGAAACAGTCAAGTGAAATGTAGGACTATCCAAGGTGCCTTCATCCTGTAATTACCACTTGTGGCCACAGTGGTTACACAAAGTTACTGTGATTTAACTTTAAGGTGAAAATTCACCACTTGTTTCTTGCTCAGGAACTCTACATTTTGGATGATCCTGTGTGTGTCATTATGGAAAACCACATGTATCGTAAAGTATTTTGTAAGAAGTTTAACTGGTTTCATTTTTCATCTGAATTATTACAGAGCTCTACAGTATGATGCCTCTGTGACGCTTTGTAACTTGTGAAAAAATATAAAAAATAAAGTGCAATTTATTTTGAAAGATTTCAACTTTGCATTGAGTACAAAAACTTTCATAGGACATAATAACATCATCAACATCTCTAACACATAAAATACATTTCCAATAAAAGCTAATCTATAAAAGCCACTGGAGAAACCATGTTTATAGAAAGATATAGTGAATACTAACCTGTAAGGCACAGTAGCATTTTATTAAACAACAGTATATTCTTTCTGTAAATGAAGAACAATGTTTCATTTGAGCCTCACAGCTTTTTGGGGACTTTCTGTGTGGAGTTCCCCTCCCACCATCAAAACATGTATGTTAATTCTCCAGTCAGTGCTCTTGACCAAGGCACTGGCTCAGATCTGGAGTTGGTCCTCCTCACTCCTGATACGTAGGATGGGTCAATGAATTTCCCTACAGGATCAATAAAGGATAACTTAACTTAAAAACGTTGGGAACTTGTGTCATGGATGTCCACTTTACATTAACTAAAGTCTAAAGCACTGTACAAGTATAAGGCTAAGAGCACCATCTGGTGGACAATGTTATCTACTGTAAGTAAGTTGGACAAACAGATAATTCAAAGTACATTCCCCACATGAGGGGCAGTCCCTGTTGTTTCTTTGTCTGTTAGTTTGCCGTCTATCTGAAAACCTTTACAGACTTTAAATGAAATCTGGTGCAAAATGAGGCAATAAATCAAAACACCCAAGTGATTGCTTTTTGCTGTGGCTCCAAAATTGTGACACAGAATATTGAGACCAATCAAATGTGCATGCAGAGACACCTTGAAGGCACGGTAGTGTTGTAAGTCATATGTGTGTTTGTATTTCTAGGATTATGTGATTGTTGTGCTGTTTTCTCTCCCTACCTGGAGGTGGTGCTGTCAACCTGTGCTGCAGGGGGGAAGCTGATTGGACGGGAGGCCGACGGCGCTTACTTTGAAATGACACCTGCTGATGCCGGCCTCACTCCCAACCAGACCGTGTGTGTTTATTAGAGAGTGTTGAATTAGAGTAATTTTTGTGCAATGCTCCAGTTACTCCTCAGCTGGTCGTAACAGTAGATGACAGTAAATTAATTTTTTTTGAAAATTCCTAGCTGTCATGTAATTTAAAAAGAGATGTCTGACTGTTGTTTTATAATACATTGATTATTTTTTAAAACTGCTGAGTAAAGAGGTTGTTTAAATGTCAGATGCAGAAATGTTTTACTTTCCAAAAAACAATGAGGAAGTTTCTAAGCAGAAAGATTGTGAGCAGAAAGACTGAGAAAAACAGAGAAGAACAGACGGGCCATAAAGAACATGTGAAACAGGAAGTATAGTGTGGGGTATGCATGTATGTGTGAGTGAGATTTTGACTTTGTGGTCTGGATGTGGGTCGAAGTATAAAGTCTGATCGACAGCGCCGAGAGACTCTAGTTCCTCCTCTGCTGAGCGTCAGTCTGCTGCAAAGACACCAAACTGCTGGACGTCCAGACTGCAGCAGGTAAGACCTTTTTTAAATTTATCTCCATTTTATTGAGGTTTAAAACATGCACAAAATAAACCCAAACTATAAGCATGGATGACATTAGAGAAGATGTTTTTTTTTGTAATTTGAGTGAACGGGAATTATATAAGATTAGATTTTGGACTATGTAGAATAATTTACAATTATTTTTATATTATAACTTTTCTGTTATAACTAATTATTATAACATTTTAAAAAAAATCATAAGTAACATTCTAAATAAAAGTATTTTTACAGCGCAAAGAACATACAAAAATCTAAAACCCTAAAGAAATCACATAAAATGTACTATTTTGTAGCTGTTCTTGAGCTTTTGATCATATCATGAGCTTCACCAGCAGATGGAGTTTGCTTTGTGGTCATTCATTTTGCTGAAATTTCTCTGTTATAAAACATATTTTTCTATTCTAAAACTTTCTAGGCCATGTGGCCCGCACCCTATTTACAATATGGCACAAACATCACCGCTCAAACCTCGCATTTGTTATAAAAATAAAACCCCAGGTAAACAGGAAGTTAAAACAAGAACCCAAGTTAAAGGACAATAGATAAATCAATCATGAAAAAACAAATAAAACATTGTTACAAGGGAAGAAGGTTTAGGCAAATCAGCAGTGGCAGGTTCCTACAACATAAGTAGTGTTGTTTAAAGGTCATATATATATATATATATATATATATATATATATATATATATATATATATACAACATATGATAGCACTAAACATCTATTTACTGTGTAAAGATACAGTGGAGTAATGGCGTCCTGAGCAGAGACGTAACATCCCTGCTGCTCTGTGCTTAGTTTACGAAGCCAGTCTGGCTGTGCATGTTGGTGCAGTCCCTCTGTGTTATATTGACCAAACCAAAGCTGGTCATTGTTGGAACAGTGGAAAGACAAAGACTGAGTTTTATGAGTTTTGTATGAGTTATGATGTTCCAATGATATACCAGATAGAATTACTGTTTTATCTATGAAGTCTGTTGGGGAGCGTTAGCAATATTATGGTGCTTTCTGGTTAAACAAAAGGTATTTTTAGGGATCTAACTCTGTGAATCAAACCAGAGTTGGTGATTGTTGGAAAGACAAAGACAGTGGTTGATGAGTTTTAGTTTGTTTCACAATTATCTGCAAGGTAAAAATGACGTTTTTGTCAATGGACTGTGGTTGGTTGTAATGGTTTCTAGTGGCAAGTGAATATTCTCTATATAAGCTTTAAGGCCACATGCATTCAGTGGAGGGCTTGGGGTGTTTTAGACACACACTACCTTTTTATAGTGGATATTGATTGACTCTAAGCAAACTCAGGACAAGCCCACTGTTTTTAAACCTTCTGACAAAACAGATACACAAAACATAAAAACAATGTCAAGTATAAATGTTAAAACAATAAAAATACATTTAATCAACCACGAGTCATATAGCTGGTCAATGCAGCGTATCCTCTTTGTAACTTTGTATTTTTTAGCCTATATTTCTTTACATTTTGGCAAAATGGCACCATTAAAAGTATGCTGAATTAGCTGTTAGCAGTCCCTGGTTGCAGTTCACCCACGGAGGCACAGACAAGAGTCACTGCATTACCTGATACCGAAGAAAACCTAAAAACACATCAATTCTCAGGCAAGTTCTGGAGTAATAAGGACCATCTTCTGTTTCTGGCATTGTACCTTAGTTGCCTCTGTTGTGTTGAAGACTGTTTCCTTGTTGATGTGTGTTTCCCCCCGCTGGCACCTATGTCTTCAACATAACCACTGCTGCAGGCAGATGACACACCAGCTGTTGCAGTGCAGCCTGAACCTGTGACATTTCAATTACACCTGCTCTCTTTTCTCTCCCCCACTGGCTGCAGCCATGAGTCGGCGGCGGGTTTCGATCAAAGAACTGGGCGTGGTGGACTGTCAGGGGTGGCTCCTCCGCAGGAGGGAGGGCCGCAGCTTCCTGGGAAGCAAATGGAAGAGATACTGGTTTGTCCTGAAGAAGAGCTGTCTGTACTGGTACACCGACAAGATGGTGAGTCAGAGCAAGACTGTTTGAAATGGCAGCATCAGTGCTCATAACATGTTAACCATTCAGCCTAAACAACCTGGGTTCAGCTCCTGGCAGCTTTTCTCTAAATATTTATCTGATTTAAACGTTCTACAGTGAGTTTTGACTGATTAGGAAACAACCAAAATGTAATACTGATGCCTCTGTAAGACCATCAGAAGACTGGGTTCTTCTATATATCCCTAATGTCTGCCTGGATCTGGATTATTGTGTCACATTAGTAAAGCATTGAATAGAAATATCTAAAGGTGGCATTAGAAATGGTTTCCAAATCTTTTCAAAAGTCTGTTTTCATTAAACTCAAGCCTAAAATGTGCTCCTAAGAGGTCAGTAGATTAAATTAATATTAATGTTCAATATGCGTATCAATATGTTAAATTTGACAGCATTTGAAACCAAACTGGGGGCAGCTACCACCCACTGCCACCCCTCTAGATCCTAATCAACAAAAAAATTAAGAGTTAAGTTCCTTGTTGCTGCTTTAAGTAGTAGTAAAAATAGTATAGAAACTCAACGCTGACAGAAAATACATGGCTGAGGTATTTATAGTGACTTATGATGTCTGCTTTCACCTACATTCACTAAGATATAATTCAGACTGAAACTGAAACGATCATTAGTATTTCCTGTTGTAACCTGTTGTGTCAATTCAGTTTATTCTGTCTGAATAATTGAATTTCATCACATTAAACAGTTGATGAAGCAGTGAGGAGTACTTGCATAATGCTTCAACAGCATTTAATAACAAATGTAACTGCAAATTACACCTGCATTTTAGAAAAAAAAAACTTCCATAGCGGCCCACAAACCTCCTCAGATCTTAGCTTTCATCGTTTGGGTCTTTGATTTGATGCTGCCGCCCACAAATATAGTTAGTTATAATAGTGTCCTTCCAACTCTGTGGCAGCAGTTTGACCCCTTCCTGCTGAAACATGACAATACCTCCTCAACCCCATCCAACACTTTTGGGATGAACATCAGTGCTGGACCTCACTAATGCTGTTTTGTCTGATTGGGAGTAAATCCCTGCAGCAGGTTGGAAGACGATGATGAGTACAGGCTGTTACATATGGGTGTAATGTCTATATACTTTAAACAGTACAGGTAATATGGCACGAATGAACTTCCCTTTTGCAATTATTATGATTAATTATTTTTGTCACTGTCTAACTGTGGTTATGGTTTCTTGTAAGTATGGGATGTTATATGTTGGAACTGATGGTAAAGAGCTTTCTTTCAGGTCAAAAAACTGATTTTTATGGGGTAAAATAATGCAGATGATGACAGAGATTTGGTCACATTGAAGAAAAGCAGCCCGTTGTGTTGAGGAAAGCACAACCTAACACATCCTGTGGGTACGACCACTTACTTCATGCACAGGCCCCACAGAAACTTGAGATTAATGTTCGACTAATGTACGAATGAAATACAGACACAAATGCTGCTTCTGAGGTGTTTATTTCTGTTCTCTCTGCAGGCAGTGAAAGCAGAAGGATTCATCAACCTGTCCGGCTTCACCATCGAACAGGCCAAACAGCACAAGAAGAAACAGTACGACATGTTTGTTTGTTTCCCTTTGTTGCGACATGTAGTGAAGGCCTGTCGGGGTGGAAAGAAAGAAACAAAAACCACCGACAGTCTTATTCAGCTGTCTGTGGTCGAACAATCTGCTGCTGAAACCTCTTTCACACTCTGTTTGTATAAAGCTGCATCAACTCACTGCACGTAACCAAAATACTCCGTTATGGTGTCTCACCTCAGTTACATTTGGGAGGTGAGAGATGTGCTGCAAAAAAAAGCTTCATTTTTTTGGTTCTCTTATCTGTCCAGTGTATAAGTGATTATTTATCTTGTTTATCTTTGTGTTATTAACCGCACAGTGTTGTGTTTCAGTGCCATAACGGCCAGTCATCCGTTGGTTGTGACCATTTTCGTCGCTGCAGAGAGCTTCACAGACATGAATAAGTGAGTGTTTGATTTTATCTTATTCCGGGTAATACTGGCAGGATCTGCACAGAGGAGTCTCGATAGAAAATAGTAATCGTATGATTCAAATGAAGACATAATAATCATTTTTGTTCCCATCTTGCATCATGTATAAATGGTGTAAGCCATACTAGATGTAGGTGAGCTTTTTCAGATTTCAGATTCAGTCTTCTTGTGCAACAGTAAGATCTGTTTGGTTGTCCATGGCGTTAGAGAAATGACAATCAATCCGATAGTTGTTTATATCTTTCTCTGAACTAATAATTGCTGCACAAAAATAGATTCTGTTTCTCTTCCTCCTCTTGCTATTGCCGTTCAGTCTTTTTCAGCCACTTCTTGTTTTGCCCTGTAAAGTAAAAAAGATGAGTCATTACTGTACATCACGTTGAATGCTGCTGCAACATTAAAGGCGCTGTGTCCGCTTGCAGGTGGATCAGTAAACTGTCCGAAGCAGCCAAGCCATGCGAACTGATCAACACTGAAGGTTAGATTAAGAAATATGAGCAGTTTATATACGCAGTAAACACCAGGAATAAACCTGGATGCACATTTGTAAAAACAAAAATATGTTCTTCCCATTTCTCCATCATTCCCATCCTCTTTCCTGTAGGCCCTTTTCCCTTTCCCCCCCTTTCTTCTTTCTACCTTTTCTACCCTTTCTCCAGTCTTTCTTCCATTTTTTGTCCCGTAGTTCCTTGTTTTCATCTTCTTATCTTCCCTTTCTTCCTATCTTTCTTTCCTTCTTCCTTCCATACTTCACTTATTTTTTATTTCTTTCCCCTCTTCCTGATCCTTCCCGCCTTGATGTCCTCCATTCTCTCCTTCCATTGTTCCTCCCTTCACTTGTCTCTTCTTCCTGTGTGCAGACTGCTACAGCGAGGACAGCGATCAGGACACAGATGAGTTGAATTCCAGTTCTTTGGACCCCGAACGGGAAGCAGAACAATCTGAAAATGTGAGTATGGAAGTATGAAGGGCAACTAACAACATTTACAGTATTCAAAACCCTCCGCGCAGTCTGTAAACACACTGTACTCCTCGCAGGGGGACACTCTTCGGCCTCTCTGTGAGTCTTCACCCTGCGCCTCAACCCCGCCCACTACACTGAACAGTGAAAGCAGAAGTAGAAGTACCTCCGATGGTGCAACTTTAAGTAGAGAAAGAAGAAGAGCCTCAGGAGGCAGTGAGCGTCTGTCCTGGTTGGACCTCCCCAGACCAGAGGGAGCTGGTAAAACAGTGTCCCTGCCTCTGCTCCATGTTAGTGAGGAAAAAGAAGAGGAGGCCGTCCATGGTAAACACCTGGCTACCACATCTGGTTACCATAACAACTGCTGCTCTAAAGGGGAAATGTAGTTATTTCCAATGTTGGGCAGTTTATTAAAAGTTGTATAAAGTCTTTATTGTCTCCAGGGGGAGCTGTGTGAAGTCTGATAAATGTCCTTGAGTCATGTCACACGAGTCAGCATCAGTAGGGTCTGAAAAATTCAGGACAGTCCCGAATTATGAGCAGCTGCACTGAATCCCAAATCCCGAATCCCGTCCCGTTTATCCTGGAAAATGAGTTAATAATTAATATGAACAAGCTGAAACGAGATACGTCTGTATTCTGTGAGACTTGAAGGCAAAAATGCTGAAGACTGATTAGGATATCATGAATGAGTTTATGATTGTTGATGTAATTTGAGCTGTTTTAAACAAGACTGTTGAGTTGCATTGTGGGAAATGTAGGCGCCATGTTTTGGAAAGAATGTCTGCAATGAATAAGACGACATCTTTGGTTCTGCTGCATTAATACTGATCCTTTTAAATTAATTTGTTTAAAGATAATTGTTTGGGCTTTTACTGCCTTTAATCCAAAGTGAAGAGGGACAGGAAAGTGGGGAGAGAGAGGAATCGAACCCGAGCCGCTGCAGTAAGGACTCTTTTTTTTAAAGTTAAGATCTCCTTTCTTTCTCCAGAGAAGCCACCTGATGAGATGGAGAGCCTCTACAGGCACCTGAGGGCAGCCAGCTTGTCTCCGATTGGACAGTCCAGTAAGAGGGACTTCAGAGCGTCCTTCATCAAACGATGTCAGAACGACAAAGTCAACGAAAAGCTTCACCTGCTCAGGATCCTCAGAAGCACATTAAAGGTGAGAACAACCCCTGATGAATACTGAGAGATGCTTTAGGCAAGGAGATAAAAAGCTCTGCTAGTTGTTGAGATTGTGTACAGATTAACAAAAAAAAATGCTAAGCTAATCGCCGTCTGCCTCTAGTTTGACGGACAAACTCACCCTGAAAGACAGCAGACGTACTTATTTCCCCAAAATGTCGAAACTTACTGTAAAGCCTGTTTTATAGTAGCAAAGGTTTCAGTACATTTCACTACATACAGTCAGCGGATCCAGGTAACGGATATCCGAGGACTTTCTCTTCCGGTCATTGTTAACACAGAAAACCTTCATATTTGGACAAATGTAAAGTCGTTAGGATTGTATGTCCGTACAAACACCTGCTGCTCTGTGCGTCCTGCAGGCCAAAGAGTTGGAGCTGCAGGCGATGGAGCAGATCCTGACCGACCCGGCCCTCACAGCTCCCACATACAGGGAATGGAGACTCTCAAACTCCATCTTGCTGCAGGAGATCAGCCAACGCAGCCAGGCAGCAGGAGGCGCTGCAGAGCTGAGAGTTCCCGAGAACTGAGCTGAGACTGGGACCACATTAACATCACGTTTCAGATTTTCCTTCCGCACTTAAACACCGGGATGGCAAAAGTCTTTCAGCCGTTATGTGTTAAGAAGTGGGACAGAGAGCAGGCCACTGTGCTGGATCTCACTGTGCTGGATCTCACTGGGTGAACTGGGACCAAACAACGGTGCTAAGCATGTTGTAGGCGACTGTTTAATGCTTTAATGGTTCACCCAGGTGGCAGTGGTGGAAAGTAAATCGAAGTACTGTATTTAAACTTGTAACATTTACTGAGCTACATTTATTTGACAGCTTTAATTACTTTGCAGATTTACGATTATTAATACTAATTTAATTGATACAAAAATATATGATTTATGATGTAAGTTAGGGTAATGGTTCCCAACATTTTTCCTGAAGGGACCCCTTTTTTATCAGTTACATATTTTATATATATTTTATATTCTATAGCTGATAAACTGCACAATGACAGTAATATAATATAATAATATATTAACTGCGAGACGATCTGGAGGAATTTTGAGCATATTCATTATTTTTTTACTTTAAGTTTTCCTGATATTTTTAGGAACTCTTTCTACAGTTTTGTCTGCATTATGTATTTTTAAAGGTCTTCAGTCATACATACTGTCTAAGCAAACAATTTCATTTCTTCACAGAAATGAGTGAACTGCTGATATATAGGCTTACTATGTATATTTTTAAAGTTTTCTTACTTTCTTAAGATCAAGTACGCCTCGTGACCCCTCGTGAAGCTTTGCCGACCCCTAATGGAGGTCCCAACCCACAGGTTTAGGACCCCCATTAGTACAGGCGTTAGGTACTTGAAGTATATTTCATGAACTTTTACTTGTAGCATTTATACATATACAGTATTTTTACACTGCAGTATTTCTACTTTTACTTATCAGGGGCGTTGTGGGGGGGGCAAACCCAAGTAAAGCCTTTTTATCCACCTCTTTGAAATAAGAGTTTATTCATCTATTTTCCTATCAACTGTATCAATGAGGGGAAACAAGGTGGGTAAACTACAGTTAACCTACCTCCGTATTTACCACTACACCCCTGAGTAAAAGATCTGAGTACTTCATCCGCCACTGCCAGATGGTTGAGGGGTTAAACATCCAGTCTGCAGCCTCATTTACTCCGTGCTCAGTGTTTTAAAAGATCCAAACACACATTAAGCTCCTTTAAATTGACGTTTCTTTTTATTGTCAGACATTTGAACAATAATAAACTGACTGCAGCTCATGAACTTTTAACCAGCTGACAGATTCCAGCTGTAGGACACCAGTCATCCTTTTTATATTCAAGTTGTGTGAGCTGAATTGGGCGTCTATGGTAGTCAGTGAAATGCTGTTAAATTTAAGTTTACTATCAAACATACAATTAAATTTCATCCAGTTTTAACCTTAATTTCCTATTATCTGAACAGCACCCAACCTTGTTTGAGTATACGTCACTCACTTGTGAGTAGGTTTCCTCTTCCACACTACAACGTGTCTACTCTGGAGAAAAACTGTTCATTCAATGTGGATGGAAGCTCAAATCAGAGACGAACAGATGTTTGGAGAGGACTCAAACTGGGAGAAACTTTAATGCTTCAGTATCACATGACGGGACATTAATAAAAAGGCACCAACACCGCCAGGGTTGACGGGCCAATTGCCACTGGTCGGTCTGAGGAGTGAACAAGTTGCTTCTGGCCCCTCCACACATTTAACAATACAAAACAAAAAATTAACACTTTACAAAAACAAAATAACAGCACTGTATTGTTTCTCAGGTTAATGTTATTCTATATTTTTATGTATAAAGATGTTTTTAAACTGCAGTAAATTGTTTACCTCACTTTAACAGTTTGGAAGTCGGTTTTTGTTGCTTCACACCACATTCCTATGAGCACTGGTGTTATTTGTAAGTTATATGTACAAATAATTGTCCTCAAGACTGTGAGGCAACAATTATTGCACACCAGAAAACAATTGTTAAAGTTTTGGCCTGAAGGTGGCACCAAAATAAAAGTAGAATCCTGAGATCCTGCAGCTCAATCAAGCAGCTTTGACTAGAGGAAATAAAGCTGTTGATGTTCAGGAACAATCTCAGGATTTTCTGTACAGATAAAGAGAAAACACACAACCACCAACAATGTTGACAGTAAACAAATTTATTTTGTCATCTGCATTTACAGCTGGAATTCTGGGAATTCAAACACAACGTCTTTGCCTGTGAGCTTCTTGTAGACACCAGAGAATGTCTCCACCTGAAACACAACAGGAAACCAGTTAGTGGCAATATCACATCGGTTTTTCACACAACCCACAAACAAACAGGCTCAACTGACTGACAACCTCAGAAGAAATGCTGACTTCTCAAATCTGATTATTGAATGGTTTCACATATGTGCCTCTTTGCCAGGACTAACCAACAGCACTTGCTTTGTAATACTAAAATAATTGATTACTTCTTTATTGGACTAATTAATTTAGGCACTAATACAGTGTGACAAAACTACACCAAGTGGTCACTTTAATAGGTACACCTGGACAATCTAATGAAACTGTCAGAAATGTATAAATCCAATTACAATAATTACAAGTACAATGTTTAGAAGGATTAATAATATTTTATCCCAACATGTATATGGGGAGGGGCAAAAAAAATGAACCCCTCCTTTAATATAATGAAGTACAGTACCACTACCAATATGAACTCAATGTTAAAACAGTTGACTTAACATTAAAAAGGCAGAACAGTTAAATTTCAGACTGTACAGTGTAATTAATAAAGTGACCAAACGGTGTAGATAACTTTAAGTGTTAGTGGTGCAACAATCAGCTGAACTCCAGTTACACTTTGTGCACTGCATGGTTTAGCTCCCCAGTAACGGCCCCAAGGGACTCTGGGAAGATGTAGGAATATGCAGGACGCCCGTCCTCACCGACTTACAGCCGGGGACAGAGCTTTCTCTCCGACATTGTGGAACGGGACTATACGTCTCAGCCCAAGAGCTACGCTCCCATACGCCACGAGGACAGAGCCAGGAGAGCAACCTCGCTGGATATCCATGTCGGATCAGATTTAAACTTACATTAAAGACAGGTTTATAATGAAAGAAAATAATCACTGCAGCTCTAAACATGCCACATGAACATCCAGACCCATCTATTCCACCTGTTTTATCAACTTACTTTGTGTTCCACGTTATTCTGCTGGGCCTTGTCCAGATGAACCTTGATGAGCCTGCTGCTGTCCATTTTCACTCTGATCCTCTTACCAACGATCTCGCTGGGGAACACCAGGTCCTCCAAGATGGCGTCATGGACCGCGGTTAGAGTACGGCTGGAGGAGGAATCAACAAGAAATCACATTAATACACAATTCATGCAGGCCGCACTTTAAGTTCAGGGGTTAACAACTAGAACTGAAACAATTACTTAACAAAAAACATGAGAATATTCTTAATATTTGAGTTTCCAAACAAAAAAAGCAAAATATTTATTGGTTTCATCCACTAAAATGTGATCTGCTGCTCTATGGTAAATTGAATTTTAGACAGAAAATGCACATAATAGCAAATCATTAGTGGCTAATTACAGCACAATGTTAAAATAATTTTTGTATTTTTGCTAGTAAAAATATAAAAACATTGTATGTGCATTGCTGTTTCCAACTCATAATAAATCTAGTAGAAACAGAAGTTGTGCACTGCATGGTTTAGCTCCCCAGTAATGGCCCCAAGGGACTCTGGGAAGATGTAGGAATATGCAGGACGCCCGTCCTCACCGACTTACAGCCGGGGACAGAGCTTTATCTCCGACATTGTGGAACGGGACTATACGTCTCAGCCCAAGAGCTACGCTCCCATACGCCACGAGGACAGAGCCAGGAGAGCAACCTCGCTGGATATCCATGTCGGATCAAAAACGTTTCATACAATTGACTGATTCATTGTCTATTTATTGATTATCTGTTTCAGTTTGTTTAAGATGACATCTATTTCTTAATACTCATGCTACATTACTCAAATTTGATTTTCAGACTTTGCTATTTTGCTTATTAGCTACAATTGTCTGATACTACAACTAGATATATATCTATATACACACACACACACACATTACTATATCATTATGCAACCACATTTTTTAAAAATCATTTTATTATTCTACAGCAGTAAACCAGAAAAGGAATATAGAAAGAACAAAATCAAGACAAGAATAAATCTCAGTCTGTGTGACAAACAGAATCTCCACTCACCTCCTGGGACGCTTCTGCTTATTCTTTGTGCGGCTTTTCCTGGTGGGTTTGGGCAGAATTCTCCTCTGAAAATCAACACTGTCTGATTAATCTCCGGTCAGGACTCTCAAACATGCAAACAGTTTCAAACTCAAATAATTCAAGACAAATAAATTATTAACCAAATGAACCAGGATCAGACTGATATTGTGGGTCTATACAGGATATAACCTGCAGATATTAATGTTCCTCCTTGTTTACTTGAAGCTTCAGTGTCAAAAACTTCCTGCATTACAAACTAAATATTTCAACAGAACATTTTGTCCCAAACGTTTGAGACACTTCCATTTTAAACATTAATACAATTATAGAGACACATTAAAGTGAATCTTTCGATTTTATTTTCAAACTTAGGAATTTTAACAACAAACAATATCTGAAATTAAACACTCATATCAGTCGAACCCTGATATCAAATGTGCACTGCATGGTTTAGCTCCCCAGTAACGGCCCCAAGGGACTCTGGGAAGATGTAGGAATATGCAGGACGCTCGTCCTCACCGACTTACAGCCGGGGACAGAGCTTTCTCTCCGACATTGTGGAACGGGACTATACGTCTCAGCTCAAGAGCTACGCTCCCATACGCCACGAGGACAGAGCCAGGAGAGCAACCTCGCTGGATATCCATGTCGGATCAAAAACAGTCAGAACACAAAACACTAATTTCACATCGTTCCCCCTTTCAGCTTTCTTGTAGCAGGTTCTGATAGAAATGGGCTTTGTGCCAGATAACTATCTATAAAGAAGTGATTAAAATAATAAATTTGACTTTTGTATCTGGTGAACTTAGTGACAACTGAATTAACTATAATGATCTTAAATACATCGTTTCAGAGCACAAGTAGGACAAATGTCTCAGACTTAACGTTTAAAAATTACAAGATTTGAAGATGCTTAATGGATTCTTGAAAGAACAGTTCACCCTGCCCTTGACAGACAGCATGAACCCACCACATCAGTCACAAACCCAGAAGTAATTCTGGTTTCTGCTTGATGTAAGTCGTATAAAAACAAATCTATACTATCCAGATAAGTTGTGGACCCGTAGTAAACACTGGAGAAAGAGCTCCACTCTGAGTACAGGGATCAATGGCACCCCAATCCAAGACTTCCAAGTTCCCTCCTGAAGCCCCCACAGCACTCACAGCTTTCAAGTAGTCCTTATAAACACATACGCACTGGGAAAGCCCTCACCACAACCCTGCAGTATCCATCCAAGGCTGAGGTGCTGAGGCAGACGTCATTATCCTCACCTGTGCAATGAAGACCACGTGCTTTCCGCTGAACTTCTTTTCCAGCTCCCTCACCAGACGCACTTGAATCTTCTGGAAGGATTTCAGCTGAGGAACGGGAACAAAGATGATGATGGCTTTCCTGCTGCCACCAACTTCGATTTCCTGAGAGAGAAAAAAACCAAAGAAAACAGACTGAATACAGCAAATGAAAATAAAATATGGCACATCTTTACTTATTAAACAAAGCAAATGCCTGTGAACATTTACTTAAGTTAGTCTTCTATATGAGAAGCCATCATTGTTTAAGACTCCTAAATGTGAGGAACATTAGGTAGATTTCAGGATCTAACAGTTACTGTGAATGTGACAAAATGTTCCTTTCACTTTACTTAAGACTACTACATATAAAATGATATAATACAACGATATCAAATGTGCACTGCATGGTTTAGCTCCCCAGTAACGGCCCCAAGGGACTCTGGGAAGATGTAGGAATATGCAGGACGCCCGTCCTCACCGACTTACAGCCGGGGACAGAGCTTTCTCTCCGACATTGTGGAACGGGACTATACGTCTCAGCCCAAGAGCTACGCTCCCATACGCCACGAGGACAGAGCCAGGAGAGCAACCTCGCTGGATATCCATGTCGGATCAGATCAAGACAGTCGAGCTGGTTCGATCGTGATTAAATAAATATAAATGAGTGGAAACGCTTCAGTCATTAGCCTCCTACCTTTGCTGCAGTGATGTTCAGCTCTCTCAGCTGAGCCTTCAGGTCAGAGTTCATCTCCAGCTCGAGCAGAGCCTGTCGGGGACACAAGACACATTTACATCCACTGTG
Organism: Dicentrarchus labrax; assembly: GCF_905237075.1. Classification (NCBI taxonomy): domain Eukaryota; kingdom Metazoa; phylum Chordata; class Actinopteri; family Moronidae; genus Dicentrarchus; species Dicentrarchus labrax. The sequence continues at coordinate 19,473,068 of NW_026136708.1, forward strand.
TCTTAAGCATTGCACCTGCATTATCTGGCTACACACAGTTAACACAGAAACCGTAAAGAAATGGATTAGTTTGCATACAACAGAGCAGAACTTGATTCCTAGATTAGGACACTGACGGGATCAGTGGATTTTGTTTGTTATTGTCACAAATTACAGATAGTTTCCCTTCAGCATTTTAACTTAAAACTTAAAATCTACTTCCACTTTGAAAGCTCTTGAAAATGACATTTAATTAAGACTGACCACATTCAGAAAGTGTGGCATAAAGAATTAATAGTTATAGTATAGTTTTACAGCATTTGTTCTCCCAATCTCTGCAGTCAACTCTCCACACACACACACTACATGCAGCTTCAGTAAAAACTACAATAAAAAACACGATCTGAGGATCTTAAACTTGGGTTTTTCTTACCTGGGAGATCCCAGACTCAAACTCATCTGGCTTTTCGCCATTAGGCTTCACTATTTTGGCGCTGGTACTGAACATGGCCTTTGTCTCTGCGAAGAGAAATAAAAAAAGACATGTGGGGTTACATTTACAACCAGGCTGACATCTCTAAAACACACTGGCTTGAAAATGGATCCTGGAGGAGCTTCAGTAAACCAGCATGTACCGCGCAAACCAGTTCACTAACTCACACAGAGAGAGTTGTGAGGAAGAGTTTGGGGCAAAAATGATTAACCAAACACAAAATAAATATAGTTTCACCCCCTTAAAGACAATCTGTAGGCTATTTAACTCAGTTAGAGGCAACGAGCTAATATAACTTAGCCTGCTGCCATTAGTCGCCGCTCCAGTTAGCTTTATAAAATCTACAAGTTAAACTGTAAAAACTTTTATTCTACATAAAAACGACTCAACACAAAGCTTCATATACCCCCCCTCCCTCTTCTTCCTCCCCGGTTGCTCCTGTAGCTGCTATCTGAACACATGCACGGCCTGCTAACTCCCTCCCTGTTACAAGAACCCATTCACCGGAGCCTTCTCTACTACGCCTCATTTTGTGATATAAAACAGCCATCCGCCGCCACAAGCCACATAATCTAACGTATCAGACACTTAAGATGCTTCACGGCGAGGAAACGCCGACATAAAACGACGTTAAGGCACATTTTGGAGTAGAAAAGGGAGTCCAGTGAAGAGTAGCACGACTAACCTCTGTCAACGACGGCCAAGGAAGAGGCCGGAGCATCGCGAGAGTTGTATTAATCCAGTGCTGGGCTGTAGATATCGCGAGAAGTAGAGTGAGAGTCCACGCTGTGATTCATAAAACATCGCGAGAGTACAACGCGAACGGAAGCCGCGATCGTCAACATTACCTGTCAGTGAAATATATATTGTTTTAAATCCAAAACATAGAAGACTACACGAGAGGTTGTTTTTTTTTTTTTTTTTAACTTTATGTGTTATTACGAGATACACATTAAGCAGTCGGGGTTTAATGACATTTGACTGTGTCGGAGTTGTCATTGCGATGTTATCCGCCTCGGTTGGCGGTGATGTTTAGACTGACTGGTGTCTTCAGAGTAGGGCTCAGGACCGCATGCACCGCCGCCGAGGACATGGCGAAGGGCAAGTTCTTCTACGCTGTGAAGAAAGGAGTCAAACCAGGAGTCTACAGCTCATGGTGAGACTGTTTACATCTCCGTGTGGGCATAAATCAAAAGCCACTGGTCCCAGAGTGAAGTTCTGGTGGATATTGGTACGCCGTGCGCCAAATTCCATTCAGATATGTTGCGGTTTAATGTTTCCTTTGTCTTTTGGCAAAATGACACGCCAGCTAGAAGGGATATTTGAGGTGTTTTGTAATCTCAATAATCCACTGTTCAATTCGGCTTATGATTAATACATCAGAAACCGTTTGTTTGAATGATATTCTCCCATCAAAATGTACACCCATTTGACGCTGTGCCATTTTGAAAGTGACCCGTATGATGTGTAAAACCTGCACCAAACTGATGCAGAGTAAGTGGGGTTTTAAACATTTGAAAATAATAATAAAAATAAATAATAAATGCTGAATAAACTGTAATTTCAAGACATCACTGTGAGTACGCCACAACATCTGCACCAAGTGTAGAATAAATACATGAAATGTTCTTTTTCAGATTTCTTGAACACATTGTTGATCATCTGTTTTTCACTGCGATTAAGGGTTGAATGTAAGAACCAGGTGAACAAATTTCCATCAGCTTCTTACAAGAAGTTTGAATCAGAGAAAGATGCCTGGGCGTTCATTAGAGGAGTGGACCTTTCTACACCTCCAGAGGCGAAGACAGGTATGCTGGTTCAGACCGACATGAAGCTTTTCTCCTGTACAAACTCACAAAAACATGTTGTTTTAAGAGGTTGTAACTTATCAGTCTTTGAGTAGATTCTGATCCGAGAACACAAAAAAAAGTTGTAGTTTTGATCCCAGCAGGAAGTTGTTCAGCTTTATTGTCTTTAGGGAAGACACTGAACTCAATATAATCTGCACAATGACATTTTTCAAAATTTAAATGACTGTTAACTTTGTGTTTTTGGCTTTCAGTGGCTCAGGCTGTGGAGTCAGACGTCAATTTGCTTCCCAAAAGAGGCCCTGAACCTCTAGAATACATCCCTCTTGGTAAGAAGAGATGTCACTCCGACAAGGAGGCGGAGTCCCAACCTAAACGAGTCAAACAGTCAGAAAGTGTGCCTTCAGAAAGCGCAGATGGTTTCACATACATGGGTAAGATGGTCAAACGTGTGTGGAAATTAAATAGGATGTTGAACTCTAGCGGTCTCCTGAGTGTCACTTTAGAGTCACTCAGAGTTGTTTAACCCTCTGTACAGGTGATGCTGTTGTCGTTTACACCGATGGCGGCTGCACGGGCAACGGCAAGCATGGCGCCCGAGCCGGCATCGGAGTGTACTGGGGCCCCAACCACCCACTGTGAGAAAACGCGCACACGGAGAACAGACAACACAAGTCATCTCCATAATAAATCAGTTCATCGCAATTTGTCACATTTATTGCTGCTGTCTTGCAGAAATGTTGCAGAGCGGCTGGAGGGAAGACAAACTAACCAGCGTGCAGAATTACAGGTACCTCTCATCACAAGTGCTTCAGTCTTTAAAAAAAAAAAAAAAAAAAGCCAGATTCCAACCACAGTGTTAACTTCTGCAATAAACAGGAAATATTTTACATGACAAAAGAACAATCTCTTAATCAAACTGAGTCCTTAATCACATCCGTAACACCAGAACTTAAGCACAGTTAAAAGCACCTCCATGGTGACAGAAATACTAGAAAACCTTTAGTGCTTGGTGAAGTTAAATTGGATGAGATTTTAGTTAATTTTTAAGATGGAATAAAACATCAACTTAACACTCATCAGTTAACATAAACACCTCAGACCAGTGTGTCTGCAGATCTTTACAGTCTTGAAATGTTTCAGATCAAATCTTTGCAAACATTCGACTTTAAAAATCACGTCACTGTCCTAAACTTTGAATTTTAAATGAAAATTTTTAATGAGATGTAAAAAAATTTAATTGTATGTATGAAGCTCTGAACTAAATAAGATGTATTACATTACTTAAAAACAAATAAAACATTTCCAAAGTCAAATGCCCTACAGCGGTATGTAACTGTACAGTGTGTGTGTATATGTTCTTTTTAACATATGATAGTCACTCTGTCTACAAAATGTCATCTCAATAAGGTCTTACAGGTCTTTTTAAAAATATGTTTAAATCCTACAGCATGTGCAAAAACACAGATACAACAGTGTGTTAACAGCTTTACGGGTTGTATGTGTTTGTGTGTTTGAACCAGGCAGCATGCAAAGCGCTGGAACAAGCCAAAGAGAACAACATAAAGAAGTTGGTTCTCTACACAGACAGCAAGTTTACGATCAACGGTGAGTTTTAAAAGAAAACATCAAAGTCTGGCTTTCTGAACATGAAACCTGAGAGGTGCAACTGATCAAAGTCATATTCATGTCCAACATGTGACAGGTCCAGGTTTTTGAATTTCACCATAGTAGACCTTGAAGAGTTGGGTTTGAAGTCTGTGGTGTGTTTGCTGCAGGTGTGACCAGCTGGGTGCACGCCTGGAAGCTGAATGGCTGGAGGCTGAAATCTGGAGGTCGGATCACTAACAAAGAGGACTTTATGAAGTTGGACAAACTGAATGCAGAGGTGGAGGTGCTCTGGGTAAATATCAGATGAGTCACTTCACCCTGAACTTATTCACTGATTCACTCCAGACCCACAGTTGGGACATGTTACTGTAAAATAAAATCCTACTGTGATTCCACAACACTTACTTTTACTCCCTTAACATTTATCAATTAGACAATTTAATTGTACCTCAAGAAAAGCAGTGAGGTACACTCGCTGTTTATAACTTGCATTACAGCCTTCATTAGGTGATTTCTCTCCATCTAGGCTCATAATATTACAGATTTCTATTTACTGGCAGACAAAAAAAATCGTTCATGAGTCTGCACTTAATGGCTAACTTGTATAACCTGAAGACAAGCCAACATGCAGAATTTTCTTAATCCGTAAAGGGATTTAAAGACAGCCCTGTTAGATCCGTGCTTGTGATGTGATCAGACACTGTGAGAGTAATGTGTTTAAAAACAGCAGTGTTATTAGTTAAGGTCAGTCTGTGCTGCTTGCCGTACTAGCTGTACAGTATTATAGTGTTGTAGGTTTTGTTTTTGCAGTCTAGCGCCCTCTGCTGTGAGAGGGCGACTTTGTCTAGCTTTCCCTTTGGAAAGGCACACTGACCTCATAACACTTAGAAAAATTGCCACGAGGGGCGCTAGAGGCTCATTCACAAAACCTTTAAGATATAAAACAGCAGTTCGTGTGTGTGTGTTGTGTGTTGTGTGTTGTGTGTGTGTGTGTGTGTGTGTAAGTATCCATAGTGAAGGAAAATGTGCATTTTTCTCTGTTGATACAAAAAGCTTCACACTTAATGATGCTGGATGGCACAAATAGAACATAAGGTTGTGTTCCCCTTGAGGAAAATTCTTGATCTTAATAGTAAAAGTTCACATGTTTATGACTTGCAAGTCATTGGGCAACTCCAGACAGCTTTCTGACTGCAGAGTTGGCCACGTGAGGATAGAAAAATTGATAATATAACACAATATCTATTACATTTGGGTTTAATGACCTAAAAAAAATGGACGTCAGCTGACTTGAGACAATCATATTTGCTGTGGTTGTCAGGCACTTTTTTTATTATTAAATGTTGGGTCAGTCGTTCTGGAGAAAGATAGTTGATTGTTGAATCTCATTCTCGGGTCGTCAAATACAGCCGCTTTGGCTGTACTTAAAAATGTCAGCACGACACGTTTGTTTGTGGTCAGTATTTGACGAGTTAGGAATGAGACTCAACAATCAACTATCTTTCTCCAGAACGACGGAACCCGCCTACGTTTCTGAGTTGTAAGTAAGAAGTTTGGCATCAACACTACCTGTAATTACAGTAACTCCCATATGACATGAACGTGGCATTAACCATCCAACGTCTGATCCCTCAAAGGTGAAGAGATATGACAAAGAAATAAAAAAACTGTCCATCTGGAGTTTAAAGCATCAAACGCTTGTCTTCCTCCAGCTGCATGTTCCAGGTCACTCTGGCTACAAAGGCAACGAGGAGGCCGACAGACTATCAAGAGAAGGAGCAGCGAAGCCTTAACAGCACCAGAGCGAAGAGAAGAGATGATTCTGATTGAAGAGATTTACTGCAGGACTGTTCATGTGTACTCTGGTTTGTAAGCCAGCTGACTGCTTTGATTAAGAGGTTTGTTTTTCTTTCAACAGAGAAAACTCAGGAGGGGGTATCTGTGTGTTTGTCAGTTATTCTGTAAGAAGTTGATTTTAATTTGTGCTGCTGCTCTAAATAAAGTTTGTGCTTCGGCTACCAGTTTTTGTATTTTGTGATGCAGAATGAAATGAAGACGGAGAATAGTGAGAGAGGGAGAGAGAGCGCGAAGGCAGGGAAATGGATGAGGAAAGCAGCACTGACAGGTGATGAAGAGTATGGAGGTGAATGAGAAATATGAAGAGGGGAAAGGATGTTCTGAGAGGGAGTAGGAAGGATAAGGATTGGACAAGGACTAGGAAGTTACAAGAAGGAGAACAGGGGCAGTCTGGGAAGGAGGGAGTTGTGTGGGAGGGATAATATTTGTTGGTTTTAGTTTGCTCTAAAGAGAAATACAGAAATGAGTGAGTCTTGTTGTAATGCAGTCAATCATCCAGCAGGAGGAGCTGCAGGTCACTGTTAAAGCCCAGACAAAGATAAAAAAAAACCGCACACCAGGATTTATGGTTTATTGGAGGATCAGTTTGAATACTGATTGACACATTTGATGCATATTGCTTCATACACATTCATTGCTTTGGGAATATTGTTTGGGAATAAGTTTATTACAGCCAAACTCAATTGAGAGTGAAGGCGTATCAAATCCGGATCGCAAAATTAAACTGGGAGATGTCTGCTCCCAGTTTGACTAGCAGACTGTAAACCAGTCAACATTATTACATTAAACAATATTGACCTTAAGTGTTTGGCTGAAGCTGTCTATATGGACTGCTTATGCGGATTTTCACTTTATTTCTTTTTATTGCCACGATACGAATGAAGACTGAAAAGTGCCATATTTGACTATTATGGAAAATACAGTTGAATTTGACAGACCAGTTCAAAGCAGGCCTCCTTATCATCTCATGCTGGGTAGAGTAAAAACAGAACCTCCTAGAGGAATTCGAGCAAACATTTAATTTAATTTATTAGGATCCCCTTTAGCATCATCAAACAGAGGCTATTCTCTCTGTCATCCAATCTCTCACAACATTAACAGACAGGATAAAATCTTATTCTGACACCATACATTCAAAACCAGACTGAAAAATTATAAAACAAACAACACAACAAAATACTTTTAGGTAAGTGACTAAAGAGCATCTTAAATAAACTCTACTTAACAGTTATTACTTACATACACACAATCTTGTTGTCAGTTCTTGAGTATAGATTTAAATCTAAAATTATAAGACAAAGATGGAGACATTTAATTTTATGAATCCACACAAAATATTAATTACTAGAGCTTGAAAGAAGTGTGTGATATATGTGATCCACCGATGGCTCCATCTTAACACATTAATGATCCACCGTACTCCTTTTCTTTTTCCTCTCTCTCCTCCTGTCTCCTTCCTCACAAACTCCTCAACTTCTCTCTCTTCGTGTCAGTTTCCTCTCTTTACCTCTAATGAGGGATAAAAAGTAACTTAAGTATTTCCTCACCTACTGTGTATAAGTACAATTTTGAGGTACTTTTTACTTTACTTAAGTATTATTATTTTGTTCTGCTTTCTGTTTCAGATTTAAATATTGTACTTTTTACACCACTTAATTGGTTTGGCAGCTATATTAACATTGAAGTATAATAATTGTCATATTAATAAACCTCTGTTACATAAATATAATGAATTGCTCAGTTCACAAAATCGCCTTATAAAGTCACTTTTACATGTAACTGAGTCAGTAAATCTGACAGTGCAGAAAGAATATTCCAATCTATCACAAATCCTAAATCTAAGTTTTTTTCATTCTGTCTTGTTTCAAGCTACAGACACTCGCTTCTACAGCGTTTTGAGACAAAACGGTTCAAAATAAAAACTTAACGAGAACATTCCTACTGACTTGCTTTTGGAAAATAAGTTTTCAAGCTGTAATTATTTACAGAAATGTTCTCATGAAACTGTGAACTGCCCAACAGTTTATAAAGCAGTGAGCATTGGCTAAACCATAACCAACTACTACAATAAAAGGCTACTTATTCATTGTTGGATCAGTAATAGTAATCCTATAAAATAGTATATACAATATTTATTATACAACACCATCTTCCTACACAGTGAGTACTTTTACTTTTACTTATTTTAGTACATTTTGCTGACAGTTTCTCTGTCCTTTTACTGAAGTTAGCTTGTGAGTGAAGGACGTTTTGTAATGAATGTATTTTTATATAGTTGTGTTGCTACTTGTACTTTTGTAAAGTATCTGAGTATTTCTTCCACCACTGCTTCCCTCCAGCAGACCTTCTGTACGTGTTCGTAGAAAATTATGTTTTCTGTTGATGGCAACAGAAAGAAAGAGAAATTAGAGACTCAGTCTTCCTCCCTTGCTCCCTTCTTCTTCCTCCTCCGCCTCCTCCTCCTCCTCGGTCCTCCTGCGGCCGGTCGATTGGTCGGTGTCGATGTTGGAAACGGCAGGACGGAGGCTCGGGGGTTCCTCAATCTGACCCCGACCGCTGCCTCGCGGCGAGTGTGGGGCGCCTTGACCCCGCCAGAGGCAACCCAGTCTGAGAGAGAGCTCCTCTCGGAGGTCAAAGGTCACCTCGCATTATCTTCACCTCCTAGCTGGCTGAGCCTCGTTAGCACTCCTCCTCAACACACACATGTCTCCTCGGCAGACCGAGCTCTGGCATTGGTCCACCGCTGCCCTGCTGGAGGGGAAGAAGACAGAGCAAACTGTAAAGAAACTTAACAAACCAGACATTAGAAACATCCTGCTAACACTTCAGTAAGAGGCTTTGTCAATTTTTAGACCAACAGTGTCTACAATAAACCAGAATGTTCTGCCGGGGTGGAAGAACTCTCTGACACACCACAAACCATCTGACACTGAGTGGGGGATGTTCGCCAAAGTGCTCGCAGTTCTGATGGGGAAGAAAGAAAACTTCATGCAGACATTCAGCTGCTTGACAGGAAATTACCTCCGACTATGCTGGTGTTGTAGACAAGTCACTTCAGTCCAAGTCCAAGTTGAGTCCCGCGAAGTTAGAGATTGCATCAGAGTCACGGTCACGGTCACGTTTGGTCATTGAGGTCGTGGCTTAGCTGCTGCGGTCCTGCCAAGATTACGTCCAGATTGATGAGGTCATGTCTTAGTTCCTGAGGTCACAGCTAAGTCACTGAGGTCATGTCCGAGTCACTGAAGTAATGTCCGAGTTGTTGAGGCCATGTCTAACTGACCTTGTGTCTAAATTGTCGAGGCCAGATCCAAGTCGCTGAGTTAAAGAATAACTTAGCACCCATTGAAAATCTTGTTTTTGTTGTCAGTCCCTTTCACACATGCACTGACACCCTGAACTTATCCAGGCCAAACGTGAACCTATTGTGACATATTCCATGGTTTGAGGAGTACTGTTTTGAAGGCTTTAAGTCTGGCATTATGGCCGTCGCCATGTTGATGCTTTGCAGGCCAGCAGCGGTGACTCGTCTGTAGCAGGAAACAATGATGGCTCGCCTGCTCATGGACTCGATAAGAATGACTTGTCAATCACAAGGTAGCCACGACTTAAACACCTGCTGTGTGCTATATGTGTTAAAGGGCAACAGACCTGAATCTCTGGACATTGTCTGGAGTTCATATGAAGAAACGGCTCTCCGGTGGGTTAGATTCTCACCTCGCTGCAGGGAGGAACAAAGCACATGTCTGCCCAAACCCAACAGGCTTTTAATTTACAATCCTAAATTACTCTTTAATATTCAAATTGCTGAGATCATGTCTGGAGTTGCCAAGGTTTGTCTTATAATATTTGGTCATGTCTGTGTTGGAGAGTCTCCGAAGTTATGTGAGTGATTTACTCAAATCAATGAGATCACGTCTTGAGTTTTTGTGCTGTCTGAGTCAACTACTTTGTAAAACTAATTAAAAATATGAATCATATGATATATATGACACCTAAACCTGTCCTAAACAAAACCGTCCTTTCAGGACAAAATGGAATTGAAGTAGAAATGTTATATTTTGGAGTTTGTATTATGTGAAGAACAAAAGAAAAAATATTTTACTTTTTCGACCATATGATTGACTTGAGCACTGGTCTAAAACAAAAGGGCCTGTCATCTTACTCGTCAGTTTCAGTTTTGTAACATCTGGCTTGTACAATCAAGTTGTACAACTAAAACTTCAACCTGCACCTTTTCAGACAGTATGAACAGCTTGAACACCGGTCTAAACAACGGGCCAGGTCTTTTTACTTGTCAGAACAAAATCTCTTGTTTACACACAAGCTGTCTCTTGAAGTTCTTAGAATAAAAAATCATTCTCATTCATCCTTTTATGACCCAAAATTGTAGTTTCAGTAGTAACTACATCAAAAAAGGCAAAACAATAGGGCTGTAACTACTGATATCACTACATAAATATGAATGTAGTTGAACTATATTTTTTATTTAATGTAGTTCACTTCTCCCCAACACTGCTCTACACTACATCGATGGAGGGAAGCACATGAGGAGTCACAGTAAAAGATGGAGAGATGAACAAAGTGGTGTCTGTTTCCATGACAGCTGTCTGCATCTGGCTCTGAAACCTGCTCCCCCACCTCCTCTGCTACCAACATTACGTTTGATATGATGAAAAAGGAGGGTTTCTTAAAGGGTTTTTTTGGGGGGTTTTTGGTGATGTTGCTGGTTTTCTAGTGTTGGCTCAAAGAACTCTCTGATTTGTTACATAAGGATTGTCATTCCCATTAGGACCTGATTTTTCACTTGTTTTTACACCACAGCAACTGCTTAGGTTTTCCTCTCCAGCTGAAGATGTATTCATCAGTGAAATTATAAAGCAGTAAAGGTCAGAGATAACAGAAATCTGCAGTCTCTGTGCTCATTAAGAAACAACCAGATTTATATTTAAAACTAAATCTCAATCTCTTATGTCTACTTTCTTACTTTATTCAATTTTTGTTAAGATCAGGCTATTTCAAAATCTTGGCACATAACACATGGAACTGAAAAAAAACCCTTTTGGTAATATGGTGAAATTACCCTTTAAACCTTAAAGGTTATACATATATATGTAATTCACTGATACTAGACTAGATTGCATTAGAGCAAAATCATCTCAGACCAAAGCAATTGGGTCCACTGAAAAAACCCTAACCTCCCATAAAAACATCCAACTGGACAGCAACAAAATAAAACTCACCAAAAACAATAAGTGCTTATTTTTGCCCCTGACAGGCTCAGATTGTTAATTTAACAGTCTGACAAAATTATGGAAAGGACCCCTACAGAGATTGACCTTTTGTCCAACCAGAAACACTGGCTCTCACTCACCACCAGACTCCATTGGCAAAAACTGTGATTTTACCACAAAGGTCGTAACATTTTTTACTTTATTCAAAATGGACTGAAACAAAATAAAACTTACTAAAATCGTCTTTGTTAGTCTTTCCACTGTTCCAACAATCGCCAACTCTGGCTTGGTCGAAATAAATCCTGAATTCATTGACGTAAATGAGGAAAAACAGCAGTTTCAGTCGCTCTCCTCTGCAGCACATGGAGGGACTTGAATGCCCAGAGAGGATGTAACTTAACAATCTGCTCAGGACAAATAGTTATTTACTGCTATATTAATGTTTTAAGTCTCATATAACCTTTAGGTATTGAGCAAATGGACCGCAAAATCATCCATGTGTGACTGCTGGTGCCTGCCAACACAATACATATAAAAACTTCTCTGGCTTTTGAGCTTGTGGTTGCATGAAGCTGTTGGTCAGGCAGGTCAGTGAACACACCACAGGCCTCAGTCAGTCTCTGTAAGCCTGATCAATATTTTCTTTATACGAACCGATCAGTGTATCAGCTATTAGCAGCTTGGCAGTTTGCTGTCATCTGGGGCTTCATTATCTCGTCCACCTGCTGATTTGCATCGTGGACAGAAACATATGTTTCAATCCGTGCCCTCGCTGAAAGGTTGACCGCACTCTGCGCCCCTGAAGACATCTCTGCGTTTCTAAAGTTTCATTCCAAAATTAGGTTTCTAGCCTTCGGAATTGATGACGCCTACTCTGATTAAGAAAAACAAAATCAAATACTGGCATGGAAGTGAAGCTCATTATGGAAATACATTGAACGTATTGACTATTCATGGGATTTGCCTGAAAACGAGGAGACAGTTTCCAGGATGGTGCTTTTGAAATATAGAAAAGTGATGTTTTTTACTCTCTTAATGGATTTGAATCATTCAGTAATTATTTGTTTTGGATGAGTTTAATTCCAGTACGAGTCTCCATCTTGTAAAAGATAATAAAAGATAAGTGTGGTGATGTTTTATATTTTTTATTTCCAACAAAGACGCAAGTGTACGATGAATAAAAACACAACAGTGAGCAGCACGGTTGAACTGATGTTGTGCACAACACACACACACACACACACACACACACACACACACACACACACACACACACACACACACACACACACACACACACACACACACATTGTAGTTTATTTTGACTCAATCCCACAAACACTGTCCTGCTGCCCCAAATGCTCACCAGAGCAAACGTGGGTTAATCCGCCACTTAAAATGCACTATTTCTTCCTGTTCATGTTTTTAGGGAATGAATGAGTCTTTCTAAAACATGTAATGAAAGATTTAAGTTGTCTTCAGTAGGGACCAATGGGCTTGGAGCTGAGAGCCACAGAGTAGAGAAGACAGAAGGTTTTGAGAGACACACTAACACATTGTTGGTTTTGGGCTTTTCACAGGACTGATCGACAGCAACTAAAATACAGAATATGGCCACCTTCATTCAGTAAACCTCAAAACTGACATTACTATTTTATAACTTTTAGAGTAGAGAGTAAAAAACAAAACGGACCAGAACCTGCCATTAAACTATTACTCTAACAATTTTCCCAAACCAAACCTTAAAAGATTGGTCAAAACATAGGGTTTTTTATGTTACATTTTGGCCTGATAAAAGTAGGAAAAGTGCAGGTGTAAATAATAAAATGGTCGATGGAGGAGTTGCATTTAGTCGCTTCAGTATCAGGTTCTTGGTATTGCTCATGCTGGGACTCCTGAAAAGAGCAGAGTCATCGTTAATGTCATTAGTTACACCTGTGTTTTTCCTACAAGACAAAATGTCTCCTGTGGAAAAGGCCTATTAGATTATAATCGACGGGGCTTTTATCAGACTTTTATTAGATAGAAGCTGTTATTACAAATCAGTTTTTTTCCAATTTATTTCCTTTATATTTATGATCACAGCCTCCTTAGAGCAAACAGTGAGGGTTAGATCCTCTTACATTAGTTCTGTTGCTGGTTCGGGTACAGGTTTCAGACCCATGCAGATCTCAGCCGGGCCGAGGTGAGGCCAAGGTCGGCAGGGTGGAGGTGCTGCAGTGCCATCCATCAGCTGCCAGAGCTCTAATTATGCAGCAGAGTCCTAACCAAGCATGAGATGTCATTACACAGATGGAGCTCCAGAGGAGAGAGAGTGAGTGTGCATCTGTTTGTCTGTATGTCTGTCAGTCTGCATCAGTGTTCAACTGTGTGTGTGTGTGAGTGTATATTCATTATCTGAGACAGTATAGCTAGGAGGTCTCTCATATTCTCCATACATGAACGCTGATGCTTCCAGCTATGAGATGATGCTTTTGAATATCACCTGAAAATTCTTGACATGATGGATGAATCATGTCTGTGTGTTCACGGTGTGCAGGCTGGCTGCTGTCATTTACATGTGTGTATTTAAAACAACAAGCTACTGGAGGGAACATTTGCAAAACAAATTATGCTTAAAATTAAGCATTATATACAAACATATGTTCTATAAAGAATCTCCCCTGAAACACTAGCTGCATTATTGTAAGTATTAGGACTGTTTTCGTCCTTTTTGGTTTTCCATATGTACGTCACCTTGTAGGTTGTTTTTGTTGTTTGTTTTTTGTTCTATTATCTTTCTCTTATTGTTACTGTCTTTGTGTATTTCATCCCAATTTCCAATCATTGTTGTATCTGTAAAGTCACTACTGTTTTGTTTTTGCACCAATAAATAATAAAAAAGAAAAAATTAAGCATTATAAACTTAAAAAAAGTTGGTGATTAATGTCAGTGATTGATTCATAAAGTCATTAACATTATATATAACACATCTGTAACACTGAATCCTCAAACTGAACTGAATCAGCAGCTTTTAACAGTGCAGCTCATCTTACAGGTGACATTGTTCAGCCATGATACACAGTACTTTATGAAAGTCTTATTAAAAGACTACCAAAGCCACATAAACAATCTGATGATAACTCTATTATCCTAATTAACCTTATAAACCTGTAGGTCTAATTCTGTACTGAATGTAACAGGTTGATGGTGTTAATGAAGTGTTTGAAGTCAAGATCAGGTGGCACCAAACCTGGAAAAGCCAGGGGGGTGCCAAGATTATTCATGCTGGATCTGAAGATGAAATCTGCTCCACCATAATTATTAGTTTTACTTTTACATTTCCTCTAATTGTATGCTGATTTTCTTTTGAAATACTGAATAGTTTTACCTCTTCAGCCCTAAAAAAATTCCCCCAAATTCTCACAACTTATGTTCACAACTAGCCTGTGACGAAGGGTGCCAAGTATAAACAGGTGTTATTCCAATGGGTTACCAGTCAAAAAGATTGCAAAGTACTGCCATTCAAATATAGCAAAGATAATCCTAAATGTCGATTAATTTGGAAAATTAAGGTATGCGAGGTATGAAAATACATTTTATAACAGGGTTTAATGTTAATGCTTTTTCTCATATTTCAGAAATATATTCGTCCAACGTAAATTTTTACTTGCCCCTTTACAAATGGTTTTATTCATTAGCGTTTGGCTCTCAAACGAAGGACTTTACGTGCTTTTAAAAAAATACTACTTGTTTTATTTGCCTTCCTCTCCAATTTGCAGCAAAATCCGTAGTCGGTGTTTCCCCCACATCCTCTAACGGAGGACTAAAGTCCTGTTTTCAGATTAATTGAAATGCTTGCTTGCACCTCAGCTCATAAGCTTTTATCTTTACCTGCCGCCATTTTCGTGCCCAGTGTGTAATGCACATGTGCAACTCTCAACAGCGAAGGAAGCAAGATAGCTCTCTTCAGCTACTTCCATCATCAGCTCCGGAAAGGAAATGATGTGTTTCCTCGGGCAATCCTTATTGTTGAGCCTGTATAAAGAACCATCATTTAATCCTTCACAGCAGACACATTCCCAACTCTCTACCTTACATTCAGTAATTAACAAAGACACTTCAAAACCTATAAAACTTCCAAACCACTGGTGTGTGTCCAGTCACCACCATCAATCCAGTCACTGCCTTTCTATGAGTGTTCATTCTGTATTTAGTCATCAGACTTGTTTTCAAAGATTATATCATGAGCGACTAGGAGTGGAGGATTTTGACACCCTGGAAGCAACAACATTTTCAAAGTTAATCTTTACGAAATTGCACTGTAAAAACAAAGAGAACTACCTCACTACAGTTTTTTTGTCCATTGGATAAGTGCTGATGTGTCTGTTTTGGTTTTATGTTGATTGCAGTTCAACAGACAGAAAGTCCAGTGGAGATGAGATCAGACGCTGCAGCAGAAGCACGGGCAGAATGAAAAAGTCTTTGTGTCAGAATTATCATAAGAAAGATTTTTAAAAGCTTTACATCAGAATAAAACACTGACAGCTGACTGCAGGATCAAACACCACCATCCCGCTTTCACCTCCTCACCAAAACGGACTCATAAACTTCTTTTAATTGCTGCTTTCAGTGTTTGAACTCTGCACCGCGAGCACCCGTCGTCCTCATTATGAGGAGAGGTGAATTGTGGGTAGAATCTGCGGGTGGTTCGGCAGCCCGCTGTGAGCGCTGATGTTTCAGAAGGCAGGAAACAGGAGAAATGAGACAAAAGAGAGGACGAACGTGATAGAAGGGGGAAAAAGATGAGAGTGGGAGAAAGAGTCGGCAAGGGAGGGGAGCAAAAAGAAAAGGGAAGCGAGATAAATGAGGGAATCGGAGGACATTTGGGGAAACGGAGAAAGCAAAAGACAAAGATAGACAGAAACAGAGGGGAGGGGTGAGGGGGAGGAGGAACTTTGGGAAGAAAGAGTGACTCAGGAAGAGAGGGGAAAAGAGAAAAGTGAGAAGAAGAACAGGAGGAAAAAGTAAGGTGGTCGAGGGAATGGAAGCAAGATGATTGATGGAGGCAGATGGAGAAGAAAAGGGAATCAGTAGGAAGTGAAATGAAGAACGTCTGTGAAGGAAGACATTAAAAACACAGAGGAGGAAGAAAAAAAGTGTAAAGACAAGAAATAGAGAAAATTTGAGAAAAGAGGGAATTCAAGGTCATTGAGGGAAAACAAACTAAAAATGAGTTGGAAATGAAACAATCAAACTCAATCACATGACACGATTGTCCAATTACAGGTGATGGTGTGTTTATGTATGCGTCTCTTCACTCTCTATTTTAAAATATAACTTTTATTAAATCAGGTAAAGTTGAGTCAAACATTCAATTTTGTCTAATGTATTGCATTCCCTTTTGCTCTCTGTAAATAAGTGGTTGTTATGTTGCAGTTAACACAAAATAGCGAGCGGTGAACACATAATTATGACACCACGCCGTTTTCATGTGTAGAATCATTTTGAATTCACCGGTGGTTTTCCAGTAACTTCTCAACCTGCTGCAGTGATGTACAGGTGTACTTCAAGAACCTGTGACATACTGTTGGGTGTGGTTACAGGTACAACAGAGCACATTTCACACCCAACCATACTCAGCTTTGTGTGGTCAGAGGTAAATCAGGCCTGACACTTTCAACCAGAGAGGGCAGCAAAACTCGGTATTAAGATAAGATCACTTGTTAGCTCATCTTTCAAGTGAGGCAACAAAGGCAACATTTAGCACTAAGCTGAGCCTTCAAAATAATTCTTTGTGCGAACTATATATATATATTTTTTTTAGTGAAAGCCCTATTACTTAGTTTCATAGTGTTATTACTATAAAACTTAATTGAATAGCATAATCCCAATTAGAGGCATGTCTCCTTTACTAGCCTGGTGTGGTGACACATTTTGACAAATAAAGGTGTGTCTCAATTAGAGGCCTGGTCTGGATTTTGTAGAAATTCTTTGGATGGTTAAAACCTCTTAACCTCCCCCAACAGGTCGCATACTTGTGTGAGTTATAAGCTGCTTAGATCGCCTAAAAATATTAAACCTTTGTCAATATGGACATGCTATACATCGATCGATTATTCGATAGCCAAATTTGTATACTCTCACTCATTCAATTATAAAACAATTTTCATAGTATTTCTCATCTTTGCTGAGCAAGAGGTCGGTGCAAAAGGAATTGGCTTGTCTGTGAAGGCCTGTCCCAAATAGAGGCCTGTCCCAAATAGAGGCAGGTTGAGTTCAGTGATTGAAGCAAATAAAAGCCTGGGAAATGAATTAAAGTTTGATGGTATATGACGGAAGAGGTATTACTGCAGCCATGCTAGGAGCTCTGTGAGGCTGCACTTACAGCAGTGGTGCTTTGAGCTAAAAGCTAACATCATTGGACCAACAGTGACACCAATGGAGCCCTCTAGTTAGCATGGCTAAAAATGCACCTTAACATGTAAACTGATACGTTTTGTATTTATAATCTGCAAACACTTAAACTGTCAGATAAATGTATCATATTGCTTTAAAAGTGCAATATTTACCTCTGAAATGTATCTCTGTATTGAAGTACAGTACTTGTATCTCATTACTCTGCAGCTCTGCTGTCAGTGCTGTCTGTGGTAGAAATGGGACACTGTGGTGCTGTGAGCTGCCTGCTGGCTGTTAAAATGCTGTTCAGGTCTGCAGCAGGCTGAGATCCAGTGGGGCAGCCGGCAGCAGAGGCAGACTGTCTGAATCCCAAACACACAGTCTGCCTCAACAGAATACATCTCCATCCACACATTGAAACAGTTGGAGGTGTTACAGGTTGTGTTTTAGCATTGATCATAAACACAATAAGTGGACACAGAATTATACTAAAAAACAAAGAGAGACAGGATCAGATTTGGAGGGAAAATCTGCTGGAATTTTTTTTTTTTATCCTCATCAAGGTGGCTGATGGGAAATGTGGTTTTAATTTGACAAAACACCACCACAAACAATGACAAGCAACCAATCGTCTATTCCTGCTGTATCATTTGATTACTGGGAGCCAAAGTGAAGCCCTCTGAGGTCTGCCACAGGCCAATGAGCGTCTGCATATTTCTACATAAATTAGCTTTTAGTTTTTGGCTCATTTCTTCACTCAGTATCAAGTGTTTCACATCGTTTGCTTTAGGGGAATCAGAGCTTCCTCTGTGATTCAGTTACAGGAGGAATAATTATTACGTGGGCGTGTCGTAATTTGACTAAGAAACAAAAAAATATCTCCAGCGCTGTTTGATTTTTAGTGATCTCTCAGCGGTGCTGCACAAAAAAAGAGCTTCATCTCCCTCAGTGAGTTTATGTGTTTAAGTTTGTCCATGGGTGACTTTTACAGGACTATTTATTTGTATTTATTATCTATTTACTATTCTGAATTATTCTTTCTTCAGACACACCTCATCCATATTCCATTGTAATCAGGATACAGTACAGAATAAGTGAATAGAAATGATCCCCAGACTGTACAGTGCCGTATGTATTGATGAGTAGAATCTCAAAAATCACTTATCAAAACAGATTTTTATGGATTCTCCCAGGCCCGTGGTTCAGTAATTGTTTTTGGTTTGATTTTTCTGTGTTGTGCTGCTGTTTCGTCTGCAGCTTTGTTGAAAAACTCTGAATGGGAAAGAAAAACAACAAGAAAACAAAAATCGACAATCAAGTGAGTCAGACGATCTTCTTCACTTCAGTAAAGTTGAAGGACTTACAAGAGACAGAGTAAAAAAAGGAGAGTTCAAATTGAAGCAGCTGAGATTTTCTGACTTTTGTCCCAAGGATGGGTTATAATAGTTTCTATAATGAAACTCAACAGCGTTTTTCATCAGACCCCGTTTGACATCATTATATTTTTTAAAACTTTTGAAAAGAGCCAAAGAAAACATACAGCTGTTTTCACAGTTTATTCCTCATCACGAGTAAACGTAACTTCATGTGTAAAATCAGTTGGATGACAATTTAGTTTTACAAAGAATTACTTTCCATGGGTTATTGATCTACCGATACGAGTTGAAAATCGGTTTCAACGTTATACATCGGTACGCGCAACCCTGGATCTATCTAAATGTAGCATGAACTGAAGTTATGAATCTGTTGACTGGAGCTTTGCTGCTAACAGCGTCTCCACTCTCGTTAAAGGTAAAAGGTCAACAAGAGCGACAAGAAAAACGTTGGCACGTCGTGGCTTGTTGGAACATAAACAAACGTGCCCGACAATACCGTCGATTTACAGTGAACCATCAAATCTATAATCTAAAGTTTGAAAGACATTTGGATTCTATAAGGAGGAAGGAAGTCCAGCGGTAGCATGACAACTCTTAACACTCACCTGGTAGGTAATGGATTACAGTTACCTTTTTTGATATTATGGTTATGGAACTCACTTACATGTAATCCATTACTCCCCAATCCTGGTACCTAATATTCTTCTCTTATGGATATTAATGCCTATATTTCATGTAGTTAGCTGGTAGGTTTGTTGATTTACCTACTAGCCAACTATTTGGGTCATTTTGTATCACTGTAAAATGAAGCATCGGATATATTTGTCTTTTTGCCTGGACGTTGTCCACTCTGATACACTACATGGGATAAAAGGTTTAATTGTCTTGACTCATTTTTGTTCCTGATGTCCTATATCAGTCGGGTCGTACTGAATATTACATAGTCTCAACCCTGCATTACGTATTATTTATTAGGAGTTATCACTCAGAAACTGTTGCCAAAGCTACAAAAGGTAGAGTGCTAACAAAAAGATTCCTTCATGCCTACTCATATGAATTCCTTCCATAACACAGACAGCACCATCTCTGTCCGTCTGTCTCTCAGTTGTATTAAATGTTAATCAGCCTCCTGCAGACTCAGCTGCTCTCTCCGGCTTCATGTTTCTTAATTCAGCTCCAAATCTTCTCCTCATTCTTTATGCAGAAATCAGCCCAAAAAAACCCTTTCAAAGCTAAAACCCTGCAGAGAGACACACCACGCTCCCTAAATGCAAGATAGATAGAAAGTCGGATAGCTATTTTTAGAAAAATGTGTTAATACGTTTGTCTTGAGGTTGCCAGCAGCGGGTCATCCTCTGGGGAGCTTAAATGCTGTCCACTATAACATATTTCTTGGATACAGGTGAAAACTTTGCCCTGATCTTGGCGTTATAGAGGAAAGGTCAACAGGCCTGAAAATCATTATAATTCACCATCTGAGGACCATGAATATCCACAGTCAGTTGTTGTGTGCATGCAGCATTTATTTTATTTATTCTCCAACACACAAGTTATTCTGATGATCTTGGTAGCAAATAGCTACATTCAGCAGACAACACTGTCATCCTATCCTGATCCAATATTAAATCACCTACACCAGCTCCTGAGAAAAACAATATCTGTCTCTCTACACTTTCTGGGTCTGTTTGCAATTTGGTGCTGTGCAGTTAGTGTACAGTGGGTTTATCAGAGCTGCCTGTTGCTGCTGGAAAAGAGGCGGATGAGACTAAAACAAAACAGTAAATCTGCAATAAAACCAAAACTATGAGCTAAAAGAGGCAAAAATAGTTCTGTAGAACTGCAGAGTGGTAATTCTCTGAGGTGCTATTAATCAGTGGAGCGTTAATAGTTAATTTGAAGACAACCGGCAGCTTCATCATCACATTGACATTTCTACTATACTGCCCATTTTTTGTTTATTTTACGTACAATATATTTTAGAAAGTGTTTTTAAGTGTCAAAAACCTGCAGGAACTGGATTTAAAAATTGTATGTATAGTGAATGTGGGAACTACACTTCACACGGAGCAAGCTATTATCAGGATGCACTGTATTTTCCCTCGGTGGATCAATAAAATGTGTATGTTAACCATCATGATGACTATCTAAGTCTCTCTTTAAATCCACTATATTATGTGTGTGTGTGTGTGTGTGTGTGTGTGTGTAGGCTATGTGTGAGACAGAGAGAGCGCGAGCACACACTCTCTCTGCAGCTCGGATCAGACGCCCTGTCACCACAGGGAACCACAGTTTGATTGATGGCAGCCGCATTTACGCCATCAGCTTCCCTGTGAGAATCTAAAATGGCTGCCTGTTTCCACGGAGACAACAGACGTCCCCCCCGCCAAGGAGATGAATGAAAATTCTCCCTTTTTCCACGAGAGAAAGGTCACGTTTTTTGTGTGGTTTTTTTTTGTTTAATTTTATGGTGAACTATGGCGAAGCCCGTTCATTCCTGTTAGAGATGATTTTGAAGCAGCTCCCTCTGGTGGTTACCTGCTGCTCAACGGTAGAGCTTGTCTAAATTGTTCTCCGTCATTCAGTTTGGAATTTCGAGTAAAGACGGGCAGCCTGGCACAAACCATGGATGTATTAAGGGAGAACTGGATACAGTGTTGGAGGCAGAGCGCCGTTTATTCCTATAGGAGCTTCTCAGTGGTACATGAGGCCAAAGAAGTTATTTTACCAGGTATTAAAATACAGGGATCCACCACCTTGTGTGAACCAAGTCTCTAGGCCGGCCCACTAACTACTGGTTTAGCCCTCTGCTAACATGGATAGGGTTAAAGGTCCAGTTTGTAACATTTAGGAGGATCTATTTTTTTTCATTGGTGTATAATCACCTGAAAATAAGACTTGTTGTGTATTTGTCACAGGTTGCCTTTCATGGAGTCCGCCACATTGAACAAGGCGTGTTTCTACAGTAGCCCAGAACAAACCAAACACTGGCTGTAGATAGGACCTTTTGTAGTTTCTTCTACAAACTCCACCGCCCGTTCTCATTCCCAGGTCGTGAATTTATGTCCCGTAAGAGTTTGACAACGTTATATGGTTTGTTGGTCTGATTGGTTGAAGTTTACCTGCGATAGACGATGATCGACAGATGGTTCATCCAATCAGCTGCAAAGCAGTTTTTTTTTTTTAAGTTTCTGCCCTTTAACAACGAAGACTCCCCCCAGGTGGTTCTGTGTAACAAACCACCTGCTGCAGAGACAGAGACAGTATGAAGTTAACTTGTGATTACAAGATTATAAAGTTCTTAAGAAACTGACAAAGACTTCCTTTGATTTATTGAATCTCTTGACTTATTTAGTTTATTCAGTATTTTATATAATACTTTTAGAACAAGAAGTTTGAATTCACCTGAGTGTGTTTCAATCGCGAGACTTTACTTAAAATCTTCACTTTCCAGTCCACAGAGATGTTTCGTCCCTCTGAAGTAACCAACGAAGAAGAGTTCCTCTTCACCATCACCTGCTCTTCCTGGTGGTGGTGATTGCGGGCGTCTCTGATTGGCGATTCATCAGCCGGTTGCTTCACTTCAGTACCTCTCTCTCCCCCAGCACCGAGGCCGTGTGAGATAGGAAGTGACCTACATAGCGTGGCGGCTCCCTCGCCTCGGCTGTCGTTTGCATTTCAAGGGGTGATGAATAATTTACGCACACACGACTCCCAAATCTCCCCATCCGAACATCGACCGTACAGCCCACCGCAACATGACAGGCCTCAATAACGTTAGATAGCTGAATTCAAATATGGATTTCTGTGTGTGTGTGTATGTATTATCAAGGAGGTGGCAGGCTTTGAGGAGGTGTTAGGAGAGGATCTTTGTGCCTACAGGCGCCAGTGCAGAGAAACCACAGGTGAAAACTTTCAGGAGGAAGAGGAGGAGAAGAGTCAAAAGAAGAAGGGAGGAGAGGAAGAGACGACCTAAGAGGAGAAGAGATGAGGAAAGAAGGAAACGAGAGAAGAGGAGGAGAGATGAGAAGAGGAGATGACAGAAGAGCGTAGGAGACACGAGGAAGTAAACGAGAGAGAAGAGGAGGGGAGGCAGGGAAAGGAACGTGTAAGAGAGGAGCAAAGTAGAGGAGGAAACAAGACAGAAGAGGAGGAGAGGAAACAAGAGGAGTGAGGGGAACAATAGAGGAGAGGGGAAGAGAAAATGATAAAGAAGGAGAGGACAGAAGAGATTAGAAGGAAGAGATAGGAAAGGAGAGGGGGGAAGATGAGAGGAGGGAAGAGGAGGAAACAAGTCAGAAGAGCATACGAGAGGAGGTAGCAAAAGAGGAGAGGAGGAGAGGAAAACAGAGGGGAGGAAACAAGAGGAGAAGAGAGGAGGTTAGGAGATGAGGAGACGAGATATGAAGAGATGAGGAGAAACAAGAGGGTAGGAAACACAAGGAGAGGAGAGATGGATTTAGAAGGAAACAAGAGAAGAGGGAGGAGGCGAGGATGGAGGAAAAAGGAAGAAGATCTGAGAAGAGGAGAAAGAGGTTAAAAGAAGGTGGATGCAAGAGAGGAGTCAGTTTTATGTTTTTTATGCCATCCAGATGTTTCTTTTACCCATAATGCACTGCGGGAGAGACATCCACTGTGCGTTTGCAGAAGTTCAGGATCTGTGTGTGTGTGTGTGTGTGTGTGTGTGTGTGTGTGTGTGTGTGCGTGTGTGTGTGTGTGTGCCAGTGATGTCCTCTCTGTAGGTCATTCAGCTGGCACACACACACACACACACACACACACACACACACACACACACACACACACACACACACACACACACACACACTCCTGCTGTTTGCTGATGTGATCAGGCTTTAGCTGATAACTACCAAATCCAGGAACAGTACAGTGATGTATTGCAGGTCACATGACGTTCACTGAACCCAAACGTTTTCCCCCATACACACTCATTACAGCAGAATTGCTCTAAAATAATAAACATACATACATTTTCCTCTTTGTACAGTCACAATTTGAGCCACTAGGTCTTTAAAGCTATAATATAGAACATTCCCACATATTTTTGGAGAGGAGGAGACCTCTGTGGACTGTTCAGCTATGGGTAGAAACCTCCTGAACGATGAACACTGAAGGAATCCTAATTGGGAGAAGCTGACTGCAGTGACGGCATTGGTGGTGAAGACAGCAGCTCCCACGATCCCACTCTGCTTCCCGACGTCACCAAATGTCTTTTGTTGTTGTTTTGATGTGAGAGACGCCCTCTCACAGCAGAAATGACATATTATACGTTTAATAATAATTACTATTTTTGTGCCATTCATTTGTTGAAAACAGAACATTAACACATGAATCTGCTGATATTCTACAGCAAATCCCATAAAAAGACCAAAAAACAACTATAACAAGTGTGCGTATCAAAGCCAGATGTATCTTATTCCTTCATTGTTGTCGTTACCATTACCATATTCATCTAATGGGGGTCAATGTTGCTATTGAAAGTAGCCCATCACACCTGTCTGTCGCTACATACACTTCCTTACTTTTTAGTTTGACTTGTTATTGATGTATAATGCTGTTGGTGGTCTGATAATTTATGTTTATGAGTATGTTAAAGGGATAGTTCACTGTCACCGTCCATACAGAGCTCTGGCCAAGCATCCTTTTAGAGTTTATAGACAATATGTTGACAGATTACCAGTAATCAGAAATGTTAATTAGTAATCATCTGTATTGGTAGCAGAGCTGAATATCAGGCTGTAGAAAACAATGCGAGCTGTAAGTTCACAGTTGACTGCGTTTACAATCTAAAGAGTTATTGCATAATGTGTTATTACAGGTACTTTTTACACTGTAAGTAAATTTTCCTGTTTATACTTATGCACTTTTACTTTTCAATGCAGGAATGTTGTTGTTGTTGTTGTTGTTGTTGGTGGTGGTGGTGGTGGTACTTAAGTAAATACTTCCTCCACCACATATTACCCCACTGCAAACAAGTATGAAGATGCTGTTACAGCCTTGCAAGGGAGGGATGGAGGGACAAATGAAGGAGGAAAGGTACCAAGGAAAGATGAAGGGATCTCTTTCATTCTTTCCTCTATCCATCTGGAGACCATCAGTGTGTATGTGTGTGAAAGTGAGAGTCAGGAGCAGAATATAAAGCAGGGATGGCAGAGACACTTGGGGTATACAGTCTGTCCCAACACACACAGGATGGGAGAGAGGAAACAAGGATGTTAGTATTCGACAGCTCTGCTGGTAGAATCTGCCGGAGTATGAAAAACTTTGTCATAATTATCATATTATCTTGTTTGATCTCGGAGTTTGGTCAATCAGGACTCCATGATCATAATTTAATAAGTTTATCAGAATGTGTGAGAGTCTGTGAATATATAACCCCATATTAGAGAGATATATGAGGTATGAGGGGTTTTATGTAGGAATGAAAGTAGGGAGAAAACTAGGATACATTGATTAGTATGTAGGTGCATTAGGAGGATATGGAGCTACAGAATATGAGGGTATATGATATATATATATATATACCCTACATACCACACGAATGATGGTAAATGTATTCAGCTTCCTTCTTTTTAATTGTAGCAATACCATGATGGAAAACTACTATCTTAAGTAAATAAAGAGGTTAGTGGTAAAAGTAATTAATTTTGAAAAGTGTATTTATTTGAACCGTGTAGAAAACAGAAGTTTTGTGTAATGGGTTGTCATGGTTTAATCTGCTCCATGTACAGTACATCTATTTCTAGTATAAAAAGGTTTTGTGGTGCTATAGCAACGTCTCACTGAGTCAATTTAAATGATAAGGGTGGAATTATTCTATATTTCTTTTAATTTCAGCTGATCCATATCTGCCAACACTCCCGTTTCTCCCTTATTTCAAGGCCACCTCACTGCACCCTCCTGTTGTGTTGTTTCTCCGGGGAGAATACACAGATTTTGTATGTTGCCAGGTTGCCATATGAAACACAGGCACACAATCCACACACTACATACAATTTGAACCCATCCTTCAGCAACCTGGCAACCAACAGCATGATTCAAGGGGGCATTTGCGCAGTTGCTCCGGTCACCTGGGTCAGCTAACTTCACGTTAAAATGTCAGGGCACCCCGGCAGTTCAGCTGAGGCCATGGGTTCAAGACCGATTTGTGACCCCCTGCTGCATGTCATCCCCCCTCTCTCTCTCCCACCTTTTTTGTCACTCACTATTCATTAAAGGGAATAAAAGCCCAAATATATATATGTATTAAAAATCAGTCAGGCACGACAGCGTTCCATCTAAAAAAGTCTAAATACACCTGCGAATGTTACGACTGGTGACTCAAAGGACCAAGACACACGGTTCTTTGTTCAAAGTACACAGGTGAGCAGTCAAGAAAAGGCAAACAATCCAACAAGGATTAGGCAAAAAAGGCAGTCAGGAAACAGGAACGGGAATTAAAAAACAGCGAATAAACTAATCACGAAGAATCAAGATTGCTGCAACGGTAGACACAGAGGTACTAGGACAAACAGAGTGAAGAGGACACACACATTAAATACTCTAGCGAGTGGGAAGCTTTGATACACACACAATACTGATTATTCATTTTTAGCCTTGTGAGTCTTTTTGTGGGATTTGTTGACAATAAGAAAAACGAATATCACCAGCTATCTTTAAGAGCCGTGTTTCTGGAGGAAAATAGAACGTATGGATGTGTATGTGGGGGAACTATGTAAGGAGGCATACATGTATAAATGGGACGCTTAAAATTGGAATAATAGCCCTCATGACCATTTGGTAATGAGTCTGCTGAGGAATATGTTGGGGTATATTCAGACATGAAGGTACAGTATATTGTAGTTTATTGAGGTGTGTATTGGTGTATTGCGAGATGAATGGGGGTATATGAGATATAACGCTGTAATCAGCTCACTGCAGGAGCAAAACCAGTGGAGCTTATTAGCTTCTGCAGAGAGAGAGAGAGAGAGAGAGAGAGAGAGAGAGAGAATCAGGCTGACATTCGCTCTCTGTTTGAAACGCAAGACTGCTAATCCTGTGCAGCCAGAGCTTTAGGCTTTCAGAAACACACACACACACACACACACACATTATTGTATTTTTATCCCCGTGAGGGCCCTCAGCTATATTCTGTAGCTCCCAATTTTAATGTTAAATAAAGCGGACACAATTTTTAAAGCAGCTATAATTCATATTGATATGAGTGAAATGACGATGTTAGAACCACGTGACAATGTGAAAGAGGGTCGCTGATGAACCTAGAGAGAATTATCACCTGAATCTGAAGCCCTCCTCAGCTATACAGAGCTTTATTGTGAGTTTCAGCTCATTGTTTATCTGTCCAGCTCACAACTTTGTGGTTTTGGTTCACTCTCACTGCTCTCATAGCGTCGTTTTCAGAGTAAAAGCTCTAAAAACACACTGTACTAACAGCAGACAGACACAGAGATCCGTTGGTGAACATAGTGGAGCATTTAGCAGCTTAAGAGTCAATATATTTCCCTCAGGAGTTGGTGGAGACCAAAAACAGAGCAAAAAATAAGTGAATACTGGACTTGGAGTCTCAGAAATGGAACATAATGTTCATAGGTATGTTTTCATAAATGTATAATCACCTGAAAATAAGAATCGTTGTGTTTTTGTTACCTTACAATGTTTTTATCTACACAAAGAGTGGATCCTCTTCTATGGAGGCTGCCATGTTGAACCACCATGTTTCTACAGCAGCCCAGAATGGAAAAACCAAACACTGGCTCTAGATCAGACCTTTTGTGAGTTTTGCAGCCACCGTAGTTTCTCCTACACGCTTGGGAGAGGAGCACGAGGTGAAGGAGGTTGTAATCTGCAACTAGTGCCAGTAAATCCTACACACTGGCCCTTTAAAAAGGTGATAATATGTCAGTTTGTTTGTGCTGCCCCCTAGTGGCATTGCAGGTTGTTGGTTGCTGCACGTTTAAGGACTAAAACTGAAGTCAGTCCTCGTAAATATAGAAGTACGAGATCACACAAACGCGCACACCTGGCTGCACTCGTTTTGCTGCCTTCTCTGTTGGGATGAAAAAAATTGAGACCACACAAACACACCAGCTGAAAGCCAGTCTCTTTGTCTCACAGTGTGTGTCGTGTGTGTGTGTGTGTGTGTGTGTGTGTGTGTGTGTGTGTGTGTGTGTGTGTGTTCTGTTACTGTCCTTAAGCAAGACACTCACTCTGTGTTTGCTCATGTATGTATCATCCTGGTGTGAGTTTGTATGTAAATTTCCATCTCTACATGTCCTTCCTCATCCTCACTTGCCTTCAGATTCATGTGTTTGTAAGTGTGTGTGTGTGTATCTCATGACGGTGTGTATCCTGCATGGTAGAAGTGTTCTGCGGCTCGGAACGAACACAACAACAACAATATGAACAACAACAGAGCTTCCAGTTTGCAGTTTATCGCCTGGCTGCCGTCTGAGCCGAGGATTTACAACAGACAGAGCCCAGCTTCCTGTTTCACTGTCCATCTGTTGTTCCACTTCCTGTCACTCACTAATAAAAAAAACAGCAGTGATTCAATCTATTGGGACTTTGCAGTGGTGTTGTCTGTGTGTCTGTTGAATTGTCTGTCAACCAGTGATTTGCAGGCTGAAATATGTCTGGATTGCACGTTTAAATATGAAAATAAGGACAAACTCTAGCCAATTTAAGACCAGTTTGTACTAAATGTACTGAGAACCAGCGCCAACACAGCGATTCAGGTTTATCAAAACTTTCCTCCTTTTGTGATAGTTTACGGTAAACTTGCTTTTAGTTTGGTCTAATAATAATAAACCAGATAAACTGCTTGCTTCAACCTTGACTTTCATTAATAAACTTGGTTAATGCAATGTTATGACAGATATAAACGATAAACTACAAAGACATTTTAAGTCGTAATTAACCAGAATCACCCTTCAACCTAAGCTCTTATGTGAATATTCTGTAGATTTATATGACAATTGATCACAAACTTGTACATTACGATAAATACTATCAAAAACAATCACATTATCCCCTCTCCTGTGTTTCAGCCTGCTGCAGCTTTTCCGGCTCTGCGTCTGGAAAGCTGCAGGAGGGCAAAGTGCAGCGCTCGCCGCCCATGCATGCAGCCAGGGGAGCGTTCGGCGGCAGCCATCTTTACG
Source organism: Dicentrarchus labrax (assembly GCF_905237075.1). Taxonomy (NCBI): domain Eukaryota; kingdom Metazoa; phylum Chordata; class Actinopteri; family Moronidae; genus Dicentrarchus; species Dicentrarchus labrax. The sequence continues at coordinate 19,501,976 of NW_026136708.1, forward strand.
TTCTTATCTCCCTCCCATACGCCCCCCCGCAGGCCAGGCTCAGCCCAGCTGTAATTGACTTTCTCCCACTGAGCCCGGTGGAGGCTTCAGGCTGCAGAGCTGCACTGAAAAACCTATTACACACTGCTGCACACCTACACACTGCAGACCTATAGAGAGAGAGAGAGAGAGAGAGAGAGAGAGAGAGACAAGGGAGGAGGGAGCGTGTCTCTGAATTCATCCAGAGAAGTCGACAGCTTGTGTCTGTTGATTCAGATCCAAACAGGTAGGAACGACAGAAATCTGATTAACCAGCTTAGATTGGTGTGAGGGTGACGGATTTGTCTGTGTGTGTGTGTGTGTGCGTGTGTGTGTGTGTGTGTTTGTATGAAGGTGTGAGTGTGATCAGACAAAACCAACCTGCAGAGGCTTGAAACTCGCTCAAGTTTCTGTAATCTATCACAGTAAACATCATGTCTGCTTTTATTGTCGGAGTTATGTGAAGAGAAACTGCCCTGCAGCCAACACCGAGGAGGAAGACAAGGTCACCGTCTACCAGCGCACCATAAATCCTCATATAAAAGTCGGTATTCAAATAATGGCCGGCCGTGGCAAGCACAAGAGGCCAGGGTAGAGAAACACTGAGGGGGCTGCGATTACTTGTACAAGGTAAATTTAGTATAATGTGTATTTCCAACAACAGAGTCACGTTACACTCTCCACTCTGCTGCTCTGAGTTGTTTTCTCACTCCAGTCATTCTTCGTTGCTACTTCAAGAAGCGTCAACAAAACTCAACACTTCCTGGTTTTTTTCCCCACATTATTCTTATTATATTTTTCTAGTTATTTCATATCAAATTAAACACAATTATATTTTAAGTCAATTTATTTAGTTTGGTGCAAAATAATGGCACAGTTCAAATGTCCCCACAAAGTCGTGCAAACCGCTGAGAGCAGGTTTTGGGCCTTCATTTGTTGTTGTTGGCTATACGAACAACAGAGATGATATAAAATGACAATAAAAGTGTATAAAAACTGTTGTTTGCATTTGTTGTTAAGTGTGCTGTTAGTAAAGGAAATAATTTTATTGGAATATTGCACTTTCTTGTGGTCTTGAACGTCGCAGTGGCCCTCCTGTGAGTGGCCCCAAGCCAATTTGAGTTTGAGTCCCCCGCTGTAAGCTGTGCGTCATAGACCTCAGGGTTACCATGACAACCTCACGTGACGTTTTTAACTATTTCTTTGGTCTTTCAGCACGTGGCAGCAAAACACGAGGGCTTTGTTATTAGAAGCAGGTGCATCAACGTCATCAACGTTTATTTGAAAAATCCATTTCATTAACCAGCAACGTATTTTTTTCTTTTCTGGTGTTCTGATGGAGATTTCTGTAATGCAGTTTGTAAATGCTCAGAAAAGATAAGTGGATGTAAATGAAGACTGGTCTAAAAATAAACACAGTATACTGTCTTGGCAACTGGTATGTGAGAGCTTCAATGTTTACTAGCCTACTGTTTTGTACTGAGAGGAAGATTAACTTATTCACACTGTGAATAAGTTAATCAGCACCGTGCACAATTCATTTAATTTTCTTAGTGAGTTTAGTTTTTTCCTTGCTCGGCTTTCTGCTGCGTGCCAGTGTCCAGTTGGTGTCATTGTTGCTTTTACCACTGGGGGTCGCCAAAGTAAAAAATGTTCAAACCCGACACACAAAGGTTTTAATACCTCGATTAACTATCAGTGGTAGAATATAAAGTATTCAAACTCAAGTAGTGTACTTCAGTACAATTTTGTATTTGTATTTTGGAAATTTTGTAGTATTTTAATTTCATAGTACTTTCTACTTCTACTCGACCTCATTAATATATTATCTATTACAACTTTACTCTATACTAACTCGATTTCATCTCAGAGGGAAATATTATATATTTATATGTATATATATACTTTTCAATTCACTATAGTTATTTTACAGTTATAAATACTAGTTACTTTTTACATTGAAAAATACGAAATGCTTATATGATATGCAGTTCTATATTACTATCTGAAATATGCTCCACAGTGATAAACTAGAACAATAAAAGTCATAAAAACAGTTAATAAAAATAATATAATATTCTTTTTTAAAACACTTTGAAATGAGATTCTGCAAAATGACTTTTACCTTGATACTAAAAACACATCTTGTTTATAATACTCACTTTTATGTATGTAAAATTGTGAATTCAAGAATTTTACTTGCAACTTGGAATATTTTTAGACTGTGCTATTGCTACTTTTAGTTGAACAACCAGTGTGAAGGATTTAGTGGCATCTAGTGGTGAGATTGCAGATTGCAACTAACTGAATAACAATAAGTGTGTAGGAGAAACTTCGATGGTTGTGAAACAGTGTTTGGTTTGTCCATTTTGGGCTACTGTTCTGTTCCTGCATTGCCTATTGCTTGCCCAAAATCTTTTCAGAAACATATTTTGGTGAACTGTTTATCTGTACGACTAGGCGAGCCACCATTTTCTCCCCGCTATGGACAAGTTGAAACTAAGCTCAGGCAATGAGCTCAACTCAACTTGCAGTATGTCACCGCTGCTTGCTGCAATATCTAACCCTCTGTAAATTAAAAACAGCTTATTCTAAGGTACCAAAAACACAACTATTCTTATTTTCAGGTGATTATACACTAATGAAAACATACATATGAATATTATATTCAATTTCTGACAATAAATGTTAGACACTGGACCTTGGATCTGACTATTTCCTCCACCACTGACAGTGACCGCATCATGATGTTGAAATTCTCAACATTAGTTTTTCATAGAATAAATACAAAATGTAAAAGGAGTTGATGACTGTTCAAGAAATGACACATCTCTACAACTTCTATATTTAATATATACTATAGTCAAAGTACCATCTTCAACCTTTGCTGATTGCTCAAACTGACTGAGCGGAAAATGGATTTGCAAGTTTCCAGACTTAAATCTCAAATTGAAAACTGAACTCTCCGAAAGAAACGAAGATAGAACGATAGAGAGACAGATAGAGAGAGAGAGAGAGAGAGAGAGAGAGAGAGAGAGAGAGAGAGAGACCTGTGTGTTTCTTTTCTCAGTCTCAATGTTTTATTGAAGGGAGAGTCTAACTAGGTCAGCCTTTTCAAACCAAGCTCACTCTACCGCTCCCTCTCTCTCTCTCTCTGTCTCTGCGTCCTCAGTTCACTCTGCTGTCAGAGCAGAGAGACGGAGGAAAGAAGAAGAGATCGTGGAGAGGTAGAGGAGAGAGGACTGGAACGAAGGGATGGAGAAAAGGGAGACGGGTGATTTGAAGGATATAGACAGAAGGATGTAGGAATGAAAGGTGACGAGAATGGAGGGATAAAAGAAGGATGAGGGGAGGAGGAAGTAATCAGTGGAAAAGTGGGGGGAACGTGAGGGAAGGGATCGGAGAATGAAAGAAGGGAAGCAGGGAGAAGAGGGAAGGATGGAGGGAAGGGATACGGACAGAAAAGAGGTAAAAATTGAGAAATGGAAGGAAAAGATCAAGGGGAATGAGAGAGGATGAATGAAAAGATGGAGGAGGTAAATGATCAAAGATGGAATTAAAAATTGAAGGAAAATGGAGGGAATGATGGACAGATGTACAGACGGAAGGAAAATCATATTAAGAAATGAAGCAAAAATGTGGAGGATTAATTTTCCCGCAACAAAAAAACATGTCAATGAAAAAAATCTTTATTCAAACCATCAGGTAATTTCCCTCTGTTCGAAACATTTATTGACTACTTCTATACTCTGATTCTAGCCAAACTTTCCTACTGAAACTTTTCAGAGTTTGGTACATCTACTGGCTACTGGCACTGTACGTACTGCTTCCAGGAAATAGTACCAACCTCTTTGACACTGACTAAATCTGTCAACTTCTCCGCTTTTAGACGCGTCATCATGAGATTGCACCCACTGGTGAAGAGCAGAAAACAAACCATAATGACGAGGGCTGTTTCCATCTAGCTGTTTTTATTTGCTTTTTCAATTTTTGCATAAGATAAACCTGAGGGGAGAAAAATAACTTTTTTACGCTCGTGGAAAGGTTGGTGTATCAATAAAAGCAAATGGAAACAGAGTTTATGAATAAATCATGATGTAAATTAAACATCTGACTTAACACACAACACAAATATCTCTTTTTTAGCTGAATCGTTGGTCTAGTTTCACCAGAAATGCTGCATAACAACTTAACTAAAACCTAAATAACTTTCTGAAATGTCAGTCTGCTCTCATCCATCCACAACATGTTCACAACTCTTCCAAATGAGGTGGAGTGCCCTGGCAGCTGACCTGGTAGAGCTGGTACACTATGTACCAATGCGTGTCCTTGTTGCTTGTGTGTGTGTGTGTTTGCATGTGTTTTCTTAGGTTGCAGTGTGTTGAGGACCACAGTAGAATCCCCTATCACCAGAACAACCACAGCTGTTACAATGGTCTGACACTGCTATATGGTTATGGTTTCGTTGGAACAATCAAAGGGAAAAATCACTGTTTGTGTTAAAATGACTGCTTCATTAAAGTTATGTAACATTTCCACATCGAAATATCTATAAACGCTAGACATGTGTTATATATTTTGTGGAGTTGTGTACTTACATGATAATCCCAAATGTTTCCAACTACGTTCAAAACCAGAGGAATCTGTCATTTCATTCAGGTAACTGTGCGTTTCACCTGCGGCAGTGTTGTGGATGTCTGCCAAAAGCTCTCATAAATTGACTTTTTATCAAGTTTTAAGCCACATTTTTGTTGTTAACTGGATGAAGCATCATCAGGCAAGTTATCACCGAAGCTGAGCTAATGTTAGCAGCAGCTTGCCTGGCAGGCTCTCTGGGACATCAGGTGTCTGCCAAACAGCGTCAGAGAAACACTGATTTCTTAAGGTGAAACTGCATTATTCAGTGGTTTTAATCAGTTTTAGTCAAGTCGTGGAAAGGAGTGGAAAGGAGGAGGCCTCTGTAGATAATTCTGCACCCGGTAGAAACCACCCGAACAATGAACACTGAAGGAATCGTAACTGCAATGACAACAACAATGGTGGCATAAATGACATATTCTACGTTTAAGGTTAAGGGACCTTTATACTCACGGTTCCTGTAATAACCACTATGGTTTGCCAGCGTTGACTGGGAAAGAAACATCCATCCACCCCGACCTCCTCCCTCTGCAGACTTTGTGGCTCTACAACAACATCATTTCTGTGGCAGCTAGAGGACTTTGTCACTTGACCGTAATAAAATGTCATGTTGGGGCACTGTCTGAAACGACTGATGCTGGTGTTTCTCTTGGGAGAGCAGCCTGTGCTGGGGGAGAGAGCCTGCTGCCACTGAGAGTGTGTTGCAGCCTGTGCTCCATGCCGCTCTGTTATACAGACTAAAAGAGCAGACCCTGACTTCTAGTGCGACTGGTGTTCTTCGATCCGTGAGCAGTGTGACCACCTTTGAGCTGCGGCACACATACTGTAGAGAGGGATTTTTAAAAGCGTTGGCATAGTATGCAAAAAAAAAAGCCACAAAACACTCGTTTATTTAATCTGGGAGTTGGTGAATGGAATTTGATGCTGCACAGCCCTTTAAGTGGTCGAACAGTCCATTTGAGGGGGTTTTCTTAATGAAAAAAAAGCTAAAAAGACAAAGCAAGTGTCGTGCCAGGGGAGGATATCAGAGGGATTTTCACAATCTGACAACCTAGAACTTATTTTAATTAACGGCTCATTAATAATCTGTTAAACTTTAGATTTAACAATATTAATACTAGGAAACTACAACTAATAATAATAAAGTTGCAGTCTAGATTAGAGTTTGTTGCACAGAGCTGAACAAAGGAAATTACACACTGATGCATTTTAACGCCTATAGAGACTGTGTGTGTATGTGTGTGTGTGTGTGTGTGTGTGTGTGTGTGTGTGTGTGTGTGTGCGTGCGTGCGTGCGTGTGTGTGTGTGTGTGTGTGTGATCTGGTCTGCGGGCTGGAAAATCAAAACAACACCCAGAGACTGACTGCAGGGCTGCTACACACACACACACACACACACACACACACACACACACAGTGTACATGCTTTGAATTAATTCCGAAAGAGAGAGAGAAAGCGAGAGAGAGAGAGAGAGAGAGAGAGAGAGAGAGAGAGAGAGGCAGGGAATGCGTTGATATCCTTGGGGAGCCTGCATGCGCGCTCTCCGTTGGGCGCGCCGCCGTGTTTGCGTGCGCGTCCCCGAGAAAATAAAGAGAAAAGAGGAAAAGGAAGAGGAGGAAGGAGAGAGAGAGAGAGAGAGAGAGAGAGGGCGAGAGAGAGAGAAGTAAACGCGCCGTCTTCTTCCTCTTCTACTGCTGCAGTGTCTGATTCTCCCTCCACCATCTTCATCATCACCACCATCATCATCCTCTTCTCCCTCCTGTCTGTGTGTCTGGGTCTCCTCCTCCCTCCCTCCTCCTCCTCCTCCTCCTCCATCCCGCTCTCCGCCAGTGAAGGCACGGCCAGATATCACGGCGACAAAAGAGAGGGAGAGGGAGAGAGAGGGGTAGAGAGACCTTGACAGAAACGGAGAGGGAGAAAGAGAGAGAGAGAGTGTGTTTGAGAGAGAGAGAGAGAGAGAGAGAGAGAGAGAGAGAGAGAGGGAGGCTGCAGACTTTCCGACCAGAGAGGAAGAGGAGAGGAGGAAGAAGAGACAGAGATAGAGGAGTCTCCATCTTCGCCATTTCAGTATGTTTTTCCTTTCTTTCTTCTATAATATTCCTCTGGTACTCTGAGGCTTGTGACGCACTGTTTGCGCCTTTTTTGTGCGCCTTCACAGCTCCGGTCACCTTCTGCGATATTCCTGTAATGCTCCTACAGTGTGTCAGTCATGCTTCTGTTGTTTCAGAGCTCAGTTTAGTTGTCAGTCTTTTAAATATTGTTGAGCTCTGACAGTGTCTGTGTGCGCCTCTACAGACACACTGTCTGCTTTAGTGGCTCTATAATGTTCCTATAACACCAGGAATGTTATAGGAACACTATAGAGCCATAATTAGTGTGTCAGTCATGCTTCTGTTGTTTTCAAGGCTGAGTTCTGGTGACAGTCTCCTATTATACTCCTATAATATGTATTATTGTTGTACTGTGTCAGTATGCAGTGTTTCTCTGGTGCTTCTTTGTTGCCAGTTTACAGTCTAATATTCGCAGTGTAATATTCCTACAGTGACCTGTAGTTTCTGTGCTGATCGCTCTGTTGTGACCTTATGGCACCTTTTCATTATGTTTATGCTCATGTTTCATTATATCATTTCTGTGTTATTACTTTGAGGCACCCGTTGCTCTATAATATCCTCATAATATTTCTGTAATGCTCCTACAGGGTGCTGTGAAGCCTGTATTGTTATGTATAGTGGCTATAGGATAGACCTTAATAGGATATGATAATCCAGGCTGGGGCCATTGTGTGTAATATTTTGTATTCCTACAGGGTGTCAGAGAGTGTCAGTGTTGTTATAATGCTTCCACAGTGAGCTGAAGTGTGTCTCTGCTACTAATTAGTGAGTCTGCAGTGACCTTATGGCACCTTTTTTGTTAAGTTTGTCCCCTCTGTTTGCACAAAAAGAAAATTACATACATGTAGTGTCTATATCAAACGCCGTAGTTATATAATATCCTTGAAGTATTTAATTGACTTCTGAGACCATTGACTTCTATAGTAAAATAGAAACTAACATAGGTTTATGTTGAAGTAACATATAGCAATAATAAATAAATGATGTTAAGTTAACTCTGCGTCAGTTGGAGTTAATACGACTGTTAACTTAAACTTTATTCTGTTATCTTTTGGCAGCAGCCAGGTGCTGAAAGCAACATACATAAAATAATAATAAAATACATGAATCACTTGATAAAAATATGCAGAAAATAGAAACCCTGCTAAAACCCTCCCTGCAATATTACATTAAACCATATACATCGAGTGACAGCATGACGTAAAACCTGGAGTACATCCAGCATTCATTATCAGTAGTGCAGTAATGTAATGTCTACTGGGGTGAAGTATCTTTCACTACAGGGTCCTATGGATTATGGTATGTTCTCTGTTAGGAGTTGTTGGATCTGAGTGTACAGGGTGTCGAACTTAAGTTAGTTAATTAAAAAAGTTGTATTGCTGCAGTGGGAAACTCACAGGGCTCCTGAATGTTACTGGGAGCTGTGAAGTGGGAAAAGGTTGTCTGGAGCTGCTGCCTTTAGATTCAGAGTTGGAGAAATGTTGAGTGAACATCTGGAAGCTCACAAGTGCTGATGTGTTTTTGAATGAATGACTGAAACTTTACTGCCGGTTGCTTTAAACTTTCTGATGTCCATCTGTAAATAGAGAGTAACAGAGAGGGATGGCTCGCTGTAGGCTGAGAGCTTGAAGGGATACCCTTTGTATGAAAAGATGCTTTATTTCATATTAAATGGTTTACTGATGTTTAAACAGGCTACATGTCATTTCCTGGAGACTGTTGTTTCCGTATTTATTTATTTATTTTTGCATAATAAAGTGTCACTGTCAGAAGTATCTATCCACTACCGACTACATTCACCTTACATTAATTAATTTAAGAAATGCTTTTATCCAAATGAGGTACAATACAAACCACAGTACATTAAAGCCTTAATGCCACCACAGAGTGTTTCCATGGTCTACCAAAATAATAAATATACAGTTTGTAATAGTAACTTAGACATTATTTTATAAAAGTAAAAATAAAGTAAAAAGGGGGAAATTATTCCTTAACGCTGCATTCAATCAATATATTATTTAAGATATATATATTGCTTGTAGGGAATGAAAAGTTTTAGCATCTTTCAGCTCATTGTTTTGGTCTTTTTGTTCCATAACTTTACTGTTGTTGTTTACTGTATCGTTTTCAACTGCCTGATGAACAACTTCCAGTCAAACATTTAGCTGGAAGAGACAAATATTAGTCTGAGGAGTTGGTGGAGATCAAACCAGAGCTAAATGAGAGTGAATATTGGACTTTGATCAGGTGGATCTGCAAATAAATAACTGTTACTAACCTGTTTGCATTATTAATCTTACATGTTGGTGGCAAAGATACCAATTAATGCTGTTTTAACATTCTTGGTAAAATGTTGTTCTTAAAAATATGACTCCATACAATTTAAACATTACTTAACATTTTTTGTCAGTTAGTTTCTTAGTTAGTGAGCTAATAAGTCAGTGAGTCAAGTTTGTTAGCCGTTGTTAGCTTGTCAGTTATTTGGTTATTTAGCTTGGTAGTAGTTTCGTCAGACCACTGGTCTTCAGACTGGAGTCCTGGGATCAGCAAGGGTCCTTGAGTGAGTTGCAGGGGGTCCCCAGCAAAAGGAGGAATGGAATATTTTAACTTATCACATTTTTTGGAAGTTGGAACAACATGGGAAGAAAAAAGATAAATCATTGATTGACTATGAAGACTTTATAATCTTGAAACCTAAAAATAAAACAACATTATTCAGAGGGGATTCCTTAAGGCAATATCCTCTCAAATTAATGTGCATCTATCCTGGAAGGTCCTTTACATGAAAAAGTTTGGGAACCCCTGAGTTAGACAATTTTCTGCCTACCTCATCATCATCTTCATGATTCTGGCGTCACACAAATATTGGCTGACTGACCTCCGACCATTGCCCTGCTCTTAGTTGGTTTCACAATCGATCGTCTCCTCCGGTGAGATGGAGAATGATTGGAAACAAGACAAAACACTAACCTGGTTCAGTTAGACCAGGTCTGTGGCTCTATGTGGCGCCAGTAGGTGGCTGTTTTGCTGTGTACACACTGAAACCAGGTGAACTCAGCTGAAAAAGTAATGAAAGAAAAATACCTCCTTTATTTCCTGTCTGCTCTCTGCAGAGACAGAGCTGGTGATCATTCATAACTGCAGAACAAAATAAACCTTCCTTCTCTCTGCAGCCTCACACCACCTGTGTGTGTGACAGAGCATATTAAACACAGGCTCAGCTTACAGTTGACCAGTCACACCAGACTGCTGGTCACACCTGTTGGTCTATTCACATCACAGCTCAGTCACAGACCAGTACCAGACCTGGTGCAGCTCTCTGTGATAAACTGTTGTGTGAACATCAGTGAATGACGATCGAGCTTTTTAGCAACCTGGGTGTCACCGTATTTCTGTAGTTTTGTGAAATTAGCTTTGTCATTCCTATCTAATAACGTTTTACTCACCAACTTAACTACCAAGATCAGTGGTTAGAGCAATAACACTGAATGCAGCTTTACCTTTTTACCAAATTTGCAATATACATGCTGGTATCTGCAACATGAGATAGTTTCCTCTTTATTAATTTGACACAAATTAACCTGAAAGCAAAACTATTTGAGACACCATCTGCAGTCTGCACTTTGCAAATTGATTTTGTGTGTGGTTATGACAACAAATACAGCATTCTCTAACCTTGAACTAATGTTGCTTTTAAACTGCCTTTTACATTCTACCCTCTCTTAAGCAAAGAGCAGACACTCAGCAGCTCAATCATATCTACAGTGTGTCTGCTCAGACTAAACTACGGTGGCTGCTCAGCTGGCTCAACAGGCAGCTTCATCTGAATGCCGCAGTAGTCCAGTCACCATCCCTGTTTATCTAGCTCCACTAGTCTTGCAAATAGCCACTAGTTAGCAAAAACTTTTGCATGCATAGTGTCCCTTGACCTGTCTTACTCTCAATAACCCTTAAACCGCTGTTAGAAAGCAGAAGAAATTGCACATGAAATAGCTGTCTCTGTTTATTTAAACCTGTAGCATTTACATGAATCTGAGGTCATTCAATTCAGACTTGTGCAGTGCTTAAGTATAAAGCTGGGCAGACGAAATACGTTTTTTATTAATGATGTAATTCACACTAAATGTTAGAATTGGTCTTTCTGCTCGGCCCGAACCTGCGTACAAAGAACGGATCGATTGAGTAGCCATGAAACTCCTGGTCGGTTTTTCTCTATTGGCAAATCCAGTTGAAGTTTATTCAAAGTGCACTCAGAGTGTCAGCCCCAGACATGTGCTGCATGTCGTCCCCTCGCTCTCTCTTTCTCACCAGTTTCCTGTCTGTCTTCAGCTGTCTCGAGCCAAATAAAGGCATCAAAAGCCTAAAAAAAACCAAGACTACAGTATCCTCAATGTTGACAAAAAGAGAGAAAGGCGGTGTTACTTTGTGCAATTCTACTATGAATGGAAAGTAAGAAGGAAAAAAAAACGCGAAGCTACGGCTGGAAGATGCAGACAATATGATGTCTGTTCTGCAGCGAAGTTCAGTTTTTATATCACAGTCAATACGTAAAATGCAACTATATTAAAACTGCAGTTTACAACAGATCTTTTGACAGCAAGCGTGTTGGAACTGCTCAAACTGCAGACAACCCCACCGAAATTTCTAACATTTCAGAGATCCATTTGATCGTCTGTGAGCCAGACCGTTCATCGTTCAGGCAATTAATCAGGCACCGTGACCTCAAACTGCACCTCAAATGACAACCGATCTGGCAGAAATTCGGCCAGAGATTCTAAAATTAGTCCGGAGCGACCAATTCAGGGCTGCCAGTGTCTGCCCGGCATTACAGAAATGTTACTAAGTCCAACCCGAACTCCAGACTGACACAGAAAATCAGCATCACATTTGTCTGAACAGGCTTTAACAGACTGTTCCTCCATGATGGAGGTTCAGCTGGTTACTGTCGAGTCGAACCACTGAGACCTCATCTGAACTACCTGTCTGTCTATCCGTCTGTCTGTCTGTGGTTTATTAAATCTGAGCTGCTGCCAAGACACCCATCAATCTGATTAACTCATTCTGATCAGTGGAGGTCAGCATACACGCACATACGCACACACACACACATACACACGCACACACACACACACACACACACACACACACACACACACACACAGAGTGGAAGGCATCATGCACTTTCTATTCTGGAGCTCCGAATGACTCACTGTGTAAAAAACCACACATACACACTCTCTGTACGACACATTTACACACACACACACACACACACATTTTTAATGATTCATCGTGGGTAGATCCTGTTCTTCATGAAGTGTGCGTGCGCTTGTGTAAAATCATTCATGTGAATGGCAGACCGACAGCTGTGGAATCCAATTTAAGGCTCTGATTTATTCAAAATGTTTTTATTTCGCTTCACCTGCTGTGACCTCTGACCTTTGAACACCCCTGTAGTCGGTTACCTGAAACATCTTTTATCTCTCAACTGAAGGGGTTTCTTTTGTCGATGTGAGAGTCTGTGTGGGTAAAAAAGAAAACCTTGAGTCAAATATTGTCTTTTGTCCAGGTTTTTGGTCATGAAAAGGGACAAATTATCCGCAGAATCACCTCGGATTCGGCTGAATGTTTTCTGTTCACACACACAGACACACACACAATTCAAGCAGGAGTAACGATCGTGGATCTCTGTTGCCACTGACGACCTGCCTCGTCTGCTTGTTACAGATCATTAAAGCTTCACTCACTGACCACATCCAGCCCTCGATCCGTCAATCACAGAGCCCCGCCCCGCTGCTCGGCACTGACAGAGGTGAATGATGGAGGAGGGCGGAGTCACATCCACACTGTGGAAAGTGTCAGTTTTATTGAGACGAGGCATGTAAACTGCTGGTTAAATACACCAATTAATAGCATCATCACACTTTAATTTGAAAGGAACCAATAATTTAAGATTTTACTTTGTCTTCACTGCAGTGTAGTGAGCCGACTTAAAGTCTTTAACATTTAGGAGGATCTATTAGTAGAAATGGAATAAATATTCATATGTGTGTATAATCACCAGAATTTAAGAATAATTGTGTTTTTGTTACCTTATAATGAACCGTTTTTATCTATAGATGCCGCAGGTTGCCTTTCATGAAATCTGCCATATTTCTACAGTAGCCCAGAACAGACAAACCACACACTGGCTGTAGATACACACAGAGAAACAGGGGTATCATTTCTGTACCCAAAGATTTGTCAGAAAAGTTCCCCGTAAGGTACGAAAAAGGTCCTTAAAGTGATAACTGTGGACCTTTGTTTAATTTTAAAGTTATAAAATCATGGCTGACAGAAAGGGGTACATAATTGTAGCTTAAGGTACAGGAAAATGTTACAGTTATCTTTTATTTTGTGTTGCTAACTACAGTAGATGTTTTCTGCAGGCCTCCTCCTCGCATGAACCTGATGAACCAGGTGACTTTTTATACAGCACTGCAGTTATCTGACAACAGCAACAGCTGGGTTTGGTCTTCATGAAAAGTCAAATTCAATGTAAAACAGATACAGTAGCCTGCAGATGTTAATATTGTGACTGTGTGCAGATACTCATAGTAGATGAGTTCCCGCTATGAGGTGAATATTGTCTGACAGAAAATGCTCCGAGGGCTAAAGAAGACTTTATCTCTTCTGAAGTGCTGACATGACACCGCAGACCTGGTCATCGAGCTGGGGGGAACAGGCCGGCAGTGCGTTTGTGTCCAGGCGTGAAAATCTGCAGCGTGGCCCCTTCACATTCCCACATTTACAGGGTTTAGAGAGTGAACATGAAGTGTACAGGGTTCATTATGGTCAGTAAACCCTGCAGGGGAATCAGGCAAGTTCATGTGTGGAGTGAGCACATGTATCAGTCCATTTATGGAAAATGAAGACGAGGAAATCTCTGAAAGACACTAAATATACTGCATACTGCAAAAAGGAAATAGGAGTTATTTTCTGATTTTGGTATTAACTGGAGTACCCGCGTCAAAATAAAATCTGGAAAACACAAAGTAATTTTCCATTTATGAAGGCCACAAACAAATACAAAAACTAAGTCTTGATTATTTTTTCCCCAGTTCCCAGTCAGGTTAAAGAGATAATGCATACATGAATCATCACTGGAATAAATGAACAATAATACGGTATAATACAAGGGGGTCATACGTTTGTATAAGGACACATACTATGGACAAAAATGTATCCAGAAAGATCCAATGAAGTTTATGGAAATGTATATATTTTTATATGATATGATAAACAGATCTGGTTACATTTCCATTAACTTCACTGGATCTTTCTGGATACACTTTTGTCCATTGTGCTTTAATAACCAGCAAATTAAAAAAATCACTCTGTGGAGTTGGTTATAAAAAACTAGAAAAGAAAAAAAGGAAAAACAAGTGCAGGAATGTAATTTATTATGCTAATGTAGAATCCCCATATGCTTTAATTGTTAGTTAGCATGCAGTGTTCACATGTCTGAATTCAGCTGTGATCGTATCTGCAGATCACAGTCAGCTGCTGCTGCTCAGGCTCTCTCTGTGATTGGTCAGAGGTTAATTGACGCGGCTAATCACCCGATCAGTCCAGTCTCCATGGAAACCAGGAGTGGGGCTGATGTACAGGAGGGAGTCGGGGCCTTCACACCAGGCTTAGCCACTGCAGCTTTTTGTGTGTGTGTGTGTGTGTGTGTGTTTACACCACCAACTATACTAACTGTACTGCAGAGCAGTTTATACATCACAGTGAAAGGCATTAAAGGTCTTTTTTTAGCAGCTGCTGTAGCTAACATGCTAAAATACAGTAATTATATTCATAGTAGGGAAGTCTTCATGTAAAAGTACAGAAGTATTATTAAATGTACGTAAGTGTTCATTAAACACACTACTTTCACAGTGTGTTTAGATAAATAATAATAATATGATTAAAGCATTCACATTTAAGTAGCATTTTAATGTAGTAAGTTGAGCTAATTTAAACTACTTTATATGTATATATATTGGGTTGTTTAATCCATAATAAGGCATTTTATAAAATGAATTCTGTATGTAAAATCTTAATCTGCAAAGTATAAGTATTTAATGTAGCTGTAACAACAACAGTAAAAAGGACTTGTTTCTGAAATGTAGTGGAGTAGAAGTGTAAAGTGAGATGGTATGACTTAAGTAAAGTACAATCACTATAAAACAGTACTGAAGAACAGCAAAGTAAGAAAACACACTTTATCTTTGTTGATTTCTATCCATGAAGGCAACATACTATGTTATTATGACCTCAGCTGGGTTTTAAGTTAAGCCTCTCAGGCAGCAGCTCCTGTCAGGCTGAGATGGTCGACCTCTTGGGGCACATAAAGCTGCTTTTCAGTCAAATACTCGTGTCCAACATGTCTTAAAGTTGTGTAAACCTTTGAAGTCTCAAGCAACATTTGACCTAAGTTGTTTAACTTTTAGAACCATATGAGCCTTTTCCGATCTGACGGGACATCGTTTGTCAGTTTCTTCCAAAACTGTTACAACTGACCTATTAACTATTCTCCTACTGCTATGGTAAGTGTTTGGTTTTGGCACCACAAAAACTACTTGGGTTATTAGATTTGGAAAACGTGGTTAAAAGAAACCAATGCTGACTGTTGACATGAACAGTTTTATGGCACTAATAAAGTTATGCCACTTCTGCCTGATTTAAAGTGGTGACAGGAACTCTTTGTAGGGTTAATACCTGTATCAACATAGGTTGTTTTAAGCATTTCAATAGATGGCCAATACTGTGAGGATATAAATTCTATTATAGCTGCTAGATTATAGTGTACCAAGAAAAAATGAATTTGCTACATTTACTCAAAATAGATAGAAAACAATCACCATGACAATGCTAACATGCTGATGTTCAGCAGGTAAAAGGTTTACTATGTTCACCATCATAGTTAAGTGTGTTAGCAAGATAACATTTGCTAAATAGCACAAAACAGAAATTTACTTAAACCAAAATATTGGACAAATCAAATTCAGTCGAAGTTGTGTTGTCTGTGCCAATCTTGGTGCCAGATGTTGAGATATTTCAGTGGTTAAGTGAGAAATTATGACCTGCAGGTGTATGGAGCCAGAACGGCGACTTTAAAAATTAAAAATTGGCATTGAAAACAAAACCAGTACTGAAAAAGGAAACATTGGCATTGAAACATTTGTATTGAAAACAGTTGTATTGGAAAATAATAAAAATCTGAAAATCTTATTATTTTATTTTGGGGAGTTTTTTTTAATCTTCAATGAGAATCTTCAGATTTTTTTTCATGTCACTTTTTTGAGTGACAGTTTTTTTTCAATGTCAGTTTTTTTTTCAATGAGAATCTTTTCAGTTAATTTTTTGGGGGGGGGAGGGGGGGGGTGGGGGGAGGGGCAAGCAGTGCGTGGTTTGCATATAATTAGCATATCGGCAGACTGAAGAAGTACGTCTCTTTTCCGGAACCTGCCGTCCGCTCTGAATGATGAACAGACTTACTTGTGGTTTGGAAGTTCCCGGTGAACAGGACATTTTAGCAATGCCACCATACCAGAGGCTTCAGAGCGGACGGCGGGTTCCGGAAAATAGACGTACTTCTTCTGTGGGGCGGACTGGGACAATAATTCAGGCCGGGAATTTGATTCCATCCCAGGCCACCACCACCCGATTAACGCAAAACACCAAGAGTGAGTTAGGTTGGGCGCCTACTGAAGAGTGTAAAATAATAAAGCAAAGGCTCCACATGCGCCAACACACAGCTTTTCCTGTTTCTTTCCCCTACAAAATAAATGTTTCTGTTCATTAATTGACCATTTTTATATGCATTGGCTATGTTCATATAACAATAAATACGTTCTTAATCTCAATGGGATTTTACCGGGTTAAATAAAGGTTAAATGAAATAATATAATGCAAGGATTTCAATATTCATATAATGTATTATGTTGTGTCTATGTTATTTACACGCAACTTGGTGTGTGTCTGCCTGCAGTGCTGTGACAGAGAGCTTCAGAAAAAGTGAGGAGGGGGTGTGTTTGTGCCCAACGTTGCTGCACAGTCTGTGTGAGCTTCAGCGAGGCAGATACCCTAATGAGCCGCACGACGGATTGTTTATTTCAAAATCAAGCGTGACCCGAACCGAGCCTTTGGTCAGTCCGCCACTGAGTATGCCGATATGCAAATTATATGCAAACCACGCTCTATTTGCCCCTCCCCTCAGACCCCTCCCTCTCGACACCAAAACAGTGACAGAAAGCCGAAACTGAAAATCAGTGACACTGAAAAAAAAGTGACATTGTAAAAAAGCTGTCACTGAAAAAAAGGGACATGAAGAAAAAATCTGAAGGTTGTCATTGAAAAATACAAAAAAACTCCCATTAAAATAAAATAACAAGATTTTAAGATTTTCATTATTTTAATTAGTTTCTTTTTTCAGTGCCAATATTTGTTTCAATGCCAATACAACTGTTTTTAGTACAAATGTTTCAATGCCAATGTTTCCTTTTTCAGTACTGGTTTTGTTTTCAATGCCAATTTTTTTTTGGGATGCCAAATCTTAAAGACACCGTTCTGGCTCCAAATGTGGCGCTAAATGAAAAGTCAGGGGATGACCAATGTCAGTAGGCTTTATCCTCTGGGGCTACAACTGACCCTCAGCATGCGTCACTCATGTAAGCCGTTCGTGTCCAGAATATGAGTAGCTCTCCCTTGATGTACAGACAGACAGAGGTAGAGACAGACCTGAAGCAGCGCTGCTCTCTCTGCCTGTCTCTCTGTTCAGTTGTGTTGTTTGGTTTGTGCACTGCAGCGTCACATCACACACCAGGTGTTTCTGTTTGTTGGGTTTGATAAAAGTGCTCTGCTGTAATAAAACACAGAGCTGCTGTCGAGCTCCGCCAAAAACACACACCTCACCTGCCTGCTGCGTGTGTGTCTGTGTTTGTGTGTGTGTGTGTGCTTTGTTTGGGCTCACAAACATTTGCCTGAGAGTGTTTGTATGTGTGTTGCAGACTCTCCAGGCCGGAAACTGGAACATTTTTAGGGAGTTGTATGTAATTGAGTCCTCAGGTTATTGTGTCATTTTCTGATCCTCAAATGTGAAGTAAAATTTCGATACAATTCGTTTTTCTTAATTGGCTTGGAATTACTTTAAGGACTACTGCGGGTTGTAGGTAGAAGTTAAAAAGCTGTTGTTACTGCGATGGAGTCTCACTTTTGCCAAGAAAGGTGTCCAGGAGCTACTGCTGCTACATACTGATGTACTGTTATATAAAATGTAAACATTATTTAGCCCAGTTTTAATAGACGCCTCAATGTCTATTCTCCTACAAATCACCTAAACCAACTTAATGAGCTGCTCCAACAGATAATAGAAAACAAGATGCACAAATCTTTTTTTTATTTTACTTCATCCCAAAACTCAAAACGAAACGAAAATATTTTTCAGGCACCTATAGATATACAGTAGTTCTGCTCATAAGCAATTAAACCACTGTTCTCAATCAGTACTGAAGTTATATTAAACTGCAGGTAACCATAGCAACAGCACTGATGCTATAGGCTTCGTTAACGGTTTATTGAGTGGTGACCTAACCATGGGCTAAACTGATGACAAACAAACTCTAAAACACACAGGAGTGTTTAAACACAGTCTGTCTTTGTTCCTTTGGTGAGTGACTACACATTATAATACTCCCTGGGATTTATTGGTATGGAAAGTAATTGAGTTGAGGAAAATTATTTACTTTACGCCTAGTTGTACACCATGGCTCACTTACTAGTCTCCCAAGAACAATATGGTGTTATTAAATGATCAGTTACAGCACTGGTTTTCAAACTATGGTACGTGTACTACTGGCGGTACCCAAGCTCCCTCTAGTGGTACGCGGAAGTGCTTTTAAAATTAAATTAATTAACAAAACAGATACTATCAAAATACAACAAAATTTTGACTGACAATCAATCAGACGGCTGAAATGTAATTTAAAAATAAGTGTTGTATGTCCTGTGAAATTCATACCTGTGACACTCACGCACATAGCGCACGCATACATCCATGATTAGTTCCACCTTGTGGTGTATGAGAGACGTGTGGAAGAGGTTGTGTGCCAGTGCTAGTGCTACCCCTTGGTACATCGTGGCTGTGGCTGACAACAGTCAAGGATAAATAATCGTCTTACGAGGAATAAACCTGCCTCCTGCGTGAACTGTCCGCTAATGGGTTTTAATGTTGGTCATAATGGTGGTACCTGAAGAGACTAATATTTTTTGAGGTGGTACGTGGTGTAAAAAGTTTGAGAAACGCAGATTTAGAGCAATCAGAAAAATTAAATTGTGTCATAAATGCGAGTTGTGATGTTGGCTTTGACCTAGAGGGATCGCTGCAGCCACCAGGTATCTGTGGGAGTGTCAATGTATCAGACTGTGTTCAGAGAGAAAAAGAGTGTTTCTATGGCAAAGTAGGTGAACCTACATGACTACGTGTGTGTGTCTGTGAATGTGACGGTATGTATTAGTGCAAGTATGTATGTGTGTGTCTGTGTGTATATCGATGTGTGTGTTTGTGTGTGTGTCTCTGAGTATAGCAGTATAGCGCTCTGCATCATATTGTACCAGACAGGCAGAGTGTCGGACTGAATACTAAACAGCAGGAAGCTCCTCTTCACGCAGCGCCAATCCAGCCATATAGGACACTGTGACACACACACACACACACAAACACACACACACACACACACAAACACACACACTCTGACTGACTTCCCAAGCATGTTTTTTTTTTTTGCTTCAATAATTCAGGTAACACTTCCATAACACTAAAATACATCTGAAAAAAAGTATTACATTACTGTTCATTACTATTACACATAGTAAACATTGTACAATATCATACATAGATGTGTACACCCACACAAATGTAGTTTACATTTATTTATCCTTGTGAGGACCACCACTGAAATATTTTGTTCCCTAGCCCTGATTCCAACAAGGTTGTCACTTTCAAATCATTTCACTTATTTCTTACACAATTTCATTACTTTCCAGAAATGGTCATACTTGTGGCCTTCCCAAAAAAGGTTTTAATTTGTCCCCATTATTCCAAAAAATGTCCTTGCATTCCTAAAATATCACAACTTTCCAAAAATATCCCGACTTTCAAAAATGTCCCTTTTCCAAATAATCTTGCTTGTCCTATAAAAAAGTTCCTGTCCTTCCAAAAGAGGTCCTTATTTTTCCCAAAAAAATCCTGACTTTCCAAAAAATGCCCCGACTTTCTAAAATGTCCTCACTCCACAAAAATACCATAATTTTCAAAAAAAGTGTCATGACTTGAAAAATGTCTACACAATTCAAAAAGTCCTCACTTTCCATAAATGTCCCGACAATCGAACATGTCCTCCCGCTCGAGGTCTAAAACTGAAAATGGTCCTCTCAAAGATAGAAGTACAAGAACACACAGGCTAACATGCAGAGGCAGAACAAGGACACAGCCTATGGAAACACACATTCATGAAGGCACACATTCACTCTGGTGAGGTTAGTACATCATCTGCACACAAGAACATGCATGGACACACACACACACACACCCATTAGCCCACTCAGTCGTACAGTTTCCAGGGAGGTGGAGGATTTTTTTTCCGGCAGAGCTCTTCGCGGCAGAGGGAGGAAATACTGTGTTTGATGTAGGGTGCGTTGGAGCACGCTCAGTGGAGTGGCGGCCTCAGATGCACCCGGCCTCGGTTTGCTGTGGCACCATAATGGGAGTAGGCTGAGAGTTCAGGCGAGGCTGTCCAGAATTTACATTTATATTAACGCTGCAAACCCCCCCGAGCTGCACTGCAGCTGAGGAGAGAGAAGCACGCAGAGCTGCTGTGTTCATGTCTTCATCATCAGTGTTGTCTTATTCTCTTTTGTGTTGCTGTTTGCATTTAAAATCTCCCAGCAAGATCTCATGTTCTGCTGTAATAATTGTAGCCCAAAGGGAGATTATTGTGTTATTTAAAATTTTGATAAAAGAAAATAAAAAAAATTGCAGTTATTTTTCTTTTGGATGCCATTTGTATTGTGCAGTGGTCATATGGGTGCTTTGAAGACAAACAACTTAATTTCTAAATTCTTAGAAATTCAGTTGTTTAGAGATTGTAGGAGTCACACAGAGAGTTCGCTGCCAGTCACCTAACATTGTTTATGAGCGAAATCATTTTTCTTTCAGAAACCTGGATGCCCAAAGTCAATCCCTCCACTTCACAACACTGTTTTATTGTTGTTCACATGGAAACTTCCATTTCAGGCTGAGAATTTCAGATGAATTATTGTCCTCTGACTGTTGTTGGTTTCTGCCTGGTGTGAAAATATTCAAAATGAAATTACTGATGATTGTGATCCACTTTTACCATCTGCTCTTCTCAGAAATGAAAGCACAGTTATTCTACATTCTTAAGTTTCAAATTAAGTTGTCCAGTACCGATACCAATATCAGAAATTCCACCACTACTGCCTAAAATGTGGTATTGGGTATTGGCGAGTATGTGTACCTGTGCACCGATCTGATACCAAGTAGATTATCAGTTCTGAAAGGGGACCCTGCTACTTCCCAGTAGTATTCCTTTCGCCATTTTTTTCTCCCAGGATAGCGAAGTCATGAAAATAATTATATATATGTATACATATAGTATCTATTTTGTAACGCACATGTATTGGATCCATACTCGGTATCGGCTGATACACAAAGTTTAGGTGTCGGAATCGTTATCAGGAAAGAAAAAATGGTATGTTAATATCTCTAGTTTCAAGTCTTCAGTTCACAGCTGGTGAAGTAAGATGTCTTGTCTCCGAAGCAGCTCATCCTTTCAGGACTAAGATGAATGCTTTAGAGAACTTATTTTATCCATGTTTTTGGCCTTGTTACGGGTCATTTGCTGGCTTAGCTGTAGGTCACTGAAATGTTTTCGGTAGTAAATCTGTAAAACCGCTGCAGACAAAAACCTAATTGACTGAATGAATGAAATGTTATTCTGTAGGTTGCTGAAATGTTTTTAGCAGTGACTCAACCTTTCCAGAGAAACACTTAATTGACTGAATGAATTAAATTTCACATTTGAAAATATCAGTAAAAATTCATAGATGGCATTTGGCAGGACTCTCTCAGGTGTCAAAATGTCGACAAAATATAATTAGGGGCGCCCGGCTAGCTCACCTGGTACAGCTGGTGCCCCATGTACCAAATCGAATCTGACCTGTGGCCCTTTGCTGTATGGAATCTCCTCTCTTTATCCCCATTTCCTGTCACTGTTCAGCTGTCACTATCAATAAAAATTGTTTTTTTATAATTATACATTTCAGAAAGACAATTATCAGTTCAGAAGCTTCTCAACTAAAGTGAGAAGGCCACCGTTCAGTGTCTTGCTCAAGGACACTTAAGCAGAAAGAAACAACTGCATACAGGTTTGATTCTGGGAATCTGATATCCTGCAGAACTGAGAAGTTACTGTGTTTTGTTTTTGCAGATCATGACTTTGGAAGACGGCTTCTGAATTCTGTTTGGTATAAAGACTCTTCAGCTACATGACCAGTGCTACACCGAGCTCTGACCAGGTAGATACACTGTCACAACCAGCTGGTGTTTATATCAGAATAAGTAAGTCACACTTTTTGTTTTGCATAATTTATGTTCATTGTTGAAAAATAAGAGAAATTTAATGAACTAGCAGAGATATTAAGACAAAAGCAACACCAACAACAGAAGGGAGAGTAAAAAACTGTGTAACTGTGTAGCTAACGGAACTGACAAAGATAGACGACCCTTGTACAGTGAAGAGTAAAAGAAATATATAGATGGTCGACTTGTATGACCTGACACGTGATACAATGCTGTTTAATAATGATGGAAACTGGGATATCTAATAAACTGCATGAAATAATTTTGAAACAAACTTCCTTCTTCTGTCCAAATAAAACAAGTATTGGCAATTAAATGTAATATATTGTTTGATCCCATAATGGAGTTATTTTTGTTATACAGATAGTGATGCTACAGTGACTTCCTGTCTATAATAGTTTTGGACAGCACTACAGATGTTTTCTTGTAACCAATTTATACATTACTTATGTCTTCAAAAAATCTAGTTATAGATTTAAAAACTGGTGCAACCCAGACTTGTTGGTGGTAGCCACCATTTGAGTGGTAGCTAATGTGTTGCTACTATTTGAGACGTTGCCAATTATAACGTTTCTAGCAGATGGATTCTAAACAGTTCAGGTCTATAAGTCTTTCCTTTTGCAGGAGCTGATGGATTGCAAAGTCTTTGTTTGGGTGTTAGCAGTGATTGCTGATTAGAGGTAGCTGCTACTGCCCTACCTTCAGCAGTTTGTTGCTAAGTTTTTTTTAAAGTGGTTGCCAAGTGCTTTCTAGTTGGTTGCTAAGTGGCTCAGGTGTTATTAAGTGCTAAATATGGTTTTCAAGGTAGCTAGTTGCTAAGGTGCTGCTAGCAGATTATTGAGTCAGGGTGATAGATGTTGCGTTTCCAAGGGCAGTTGCAAGGGATTTTCTAGGTGGTTGCTTTAGGAAACACATTTGAAATGAGCAAATAACACAACATAGTTTCTTTTTGCCTTTACAGTTTAATAGTGTTGACTTGTGTTTTCCTCTTCAGATGGAGGTGAATGTGGTTAGAAAACGCCATCGCACACGGTCCAAAGGAGTTAGAGGTATGTTTGTCTGTCTGTTGTTTGTCTACTCTTGAAGAAATACACTATTAAAGGCAACCTGGCTACAGTATGCTGGCTAGCTAGTCACCCTAGATAATATGACAGCGATTTTTACTCATGTAAGCGTAATACATCTTTAATGAAATGCTCACCTTGAAGTTAGAAGCATCAGTAAATAGCCAAATGTATCACATACTGGAAGTTCACAGCAGGTGTGATGTTGTAACATCAGTTGTTTTGTTCTGTCTCTGTCCGAAGCCGCTGTGGAAGCAGTAACACAGGAGCTGTTCAGGTAGGTAAACCTCTGCAAAACACATTTAACATTGAATTGCACTATTATTATTGCATTTTGGTATTGAATTGTGTCACCACCTTGCATTCATTAAGAGAAAATAACACTGAAAGATGTCCTCCCTCCCCATGTCTCATAGTTTTGACTCATGATCTCGTAATTCGCACTACATGGGCCCACTCTGATTGGGTGCATTAGTTCAGTGTGTTTGACAGTAATATGTCAGGTGACGCCGACATTCAGGTGGGCCATAATAGAGAAACCTTGAGAGGAACGACTGGCCTGATATGAACGTGAATAGTGTATTGTTACCGGACATTTGTCAGCTGATTGTCGAAGCACTGTGGATGTCTCACAACAGTAGTCTTGAAATACCAGACGATCACCCCGCCTACCAATTGTCCGGGTATTTCTAAATGCAAGGTTGTTGCTTGAATGGCAGCGAGAACAGCCGCTTACAAATGTACACTTCTTACTTCAAGGACATGCCTTACCTGAAACGATGCTCTTCCTCCACTCCTCCACAGTGATAGATATATAGCAAATCACAAAGAGAGCTTTTTAAAACATTGAAAATGGATGTTTCAAATATTTGATTCTGTTTAATTGTCTATAATGTTGCAAAAACGATTGACTCCCACATACTACTTTGGGTAATCCGTCTCTCAACGAATCTCTTCCTGTAATGTTCTCCAAAGATGAAGAAGAAATTAATATTTAACATCAGCAAACTTTGAAGGGTTTTTGTTTCCACCTAGTTTTAGTGACAAAAGGTGGGTGATTGTCTTCAGTCTTTATTGAGCGAAGTGTTGTGAGTCTAGTGGAACAGCGGACCAGCTCTTTGCTCTCGCAGTTTAACCATCTTGTTGTTCTTTTGGATCGAGTCACCCAGGAATGACTGTAAGAACTTGTCAAGAACATGAAACAGTGTTACTGACACAACTTTAAATGACAGGCAGCCGTGGCACAGTGGGGGGAAATGTTAATAAGAGGTGGAGGAAGTATTCAGATCCTTGAAAGTAGCAATACAGCAATTTAAAAAGACTCCAAGTTGTGCATTGACAGAGTCAGCAAAATGTAGTATCAAAAGTAAATTGACTTCTAGAGGGCATTTTTCTGAATTATGAGTGTAGCCACCTATCAGAATACCATTACACACCATTTTTTGCCAATGATAGAGTTCTGTGAAGTCCTCTTGTGCACATTTGGGTGGTTTGCAGCTAGAATGAGAGTCCTTACATTCAAGTTTCAAACCACAAAGAACAATGCCTTGTTAATGAGTGAGCATAAGATGGAGTGTGAGACGAATGGGTGGATTGATTCAGTTCATCAGTAGTGATGCAGAAGCTGTACTAGATCCTTGAGCTGAAGAGGGAGCTGAGCTTGAGGCGAAGTGAATAGATGCAGATGGATGAAGTATTTCTGAGGAAATCATGATTTAGAACATACAGTAGTGGGTCAGCAGTGTGTCATCTACTCAACCAACTAATTCGACCAGTAATTTATTACATTTTGATGACTTACTTCATTTTGCGTCATGACTGGAGAAACACACCAGCTGCTGCTGACAGTAAATGTTGAATATGACTACTACCTGTGTGTGTGTGTGTGTGTGTGTGTGTGTGTGTGTGTGTGTGTGTGTGTGTGTGTGCAGGACGGTAGTTTCTGCTTCACTTAATCTCATTTAGTAAAACTGACAAATATTGGTGTGCGCAGCAGATTATGGTTGAACCCGGTTTGATCCAGGTCAATGCGTTACTGTAAACAACATGTCCTGTCTGCGCTGTGTGAGCCCTGAGCAGAGGAGCAGAAAACTCAGCTTGTTTCACCCGTGAATTTAAATCTGATGGGTGCCGGTAAGGGGTGTGCACCGAGGACCAGACATGGACAGAGAACCTTTGAAGTTAGGAGTAATGGTAGAAATAACTCATGAAGTAAATACTGTGAAATACCATAAGCATGTCATGAGCAATCATTGAATGTTTTTCATCATTTTATTTTCTCCATCACAGTCCCTAATCTGACTAATCTGCAGGGATAAACATATACAAATTAATTTGTCATTGTGGCGTGGCAGATTTGGGAGAAAAAAAGACATGTGGCAACGATATTAAAAGTCTTCCATGACTTAATTTTAATTGCTTAATAAACAAATCACATCTGCCAGCTCAGTGGGAATCTAATCTGCAATTTCTGCTGCATCACAGCCATAGATATATACCAAACGCCAGGATGGTGCCTGTTCAATCCAGTGATACATACACCCAAAAACTTTTTTACTTTTCGGGTTTACTCCCTGGTTATGTGGCCCAATGAATATGTGCAGTAGTGTTTCTCTCTTTGCCTGTGAGATCCTGTTTGGCCCATAGAGTTTACATTGTGTTGATGTCACTGATTTTTAAATCGCATTTCTCAGCTTGAGGAGTGTTAACCTTGTTGGTAGTTTGAGGTGTCATGTCAACAGTTTTCTCTTTTATAATGGTGGTCTAGTGAGGCTTTTTAGGCCGTAGGGAAATTTGTTGCTATAATACCGGCCGCTGGGCAAAATTGGAAGCAGCCACTCTGCCATATCTGGTTTTATTATATATCTATCACTGCCCAAAGTTTCCATTTTAACTCCAGTTATAAGGGATTTTTGTCCAGCTAGCTAACGGGACTAAAGATGGAGATGTTGCACCACCAGAGCTTAATGACTGGCCAGATTTTCATGAAATATACTGTTGATATTTATGGTACCCTGATGATGAACCTAAAGTTATTGGTGACCCACTAAACTTTTCTCTTTCTCTTGGGTCTCTAACCTTTTTGAAATTGAGAGCCAACAAAAGGGAGAAAACTGTTGGAAGGGTTACTCTGTACATTGGACAATGTGAAATTGATGCTTTCAATAAAATAACACAGTTAGTCATTTTCATATACAGGGATGAACCAATTTGATTTTGAATTGCAAGGGATCTTATGAGAAATCTTTTGATATGAACCGAGAGTCAGCTCACCCAATCAAGGTAAACCAATTATTGATCGATCATGAAAATTTAAAAGTGCAACTCAGAGAATGTCGGCAAGGGTTAAGGCCACCATTTGGGACACAGAATGAATGAATGAATGAATGAATGAATGAATGAATGCCAAATGCAGAAAACCAGAATAAGGAAGCATGGTTTCAACTCAGAACATGTAATAATGGCTAGTCTCAGTATACTTTAATTAATGAAAACATATCATATGCTCTGTGGGCACATAGGCTATATGGTGCCCCTACAGGAGATATAAAGAGATATAAAACATTGATGGATATATTGTCATGCACTTTTTGAATTAAACAGTTGGTCTCATACTAAATCTAAAATAAAATGTTGTGAAGAGTTGAAGGATGTTGACATACAGATCTCTGCACCGGAGTCAAGAAACTTCCTGAAAGAAATATTCAGTTGCTTTGGAAACAAGTGGAAGTTTCTCACCACAGATGAAAAAAAAAAAGTATGCTTAAGAGACGGAGGATTTTAAAAACTCAACACAACAGCTTGTTAAGGTTAAGGTTGCACTGATGCATTTTGGGAATTATACCATGATTGGAAAGCGTTTTTGACATTGTATCTGGGAATTGAAGGCTGTGTACACACACACACACACACACAAACACACACACAGAGCTATGGGATCAATAAGTCAACACTATTGGTCTCTGCTTCCACACTGATTGATGAACCGCCTCACCTTGAACAAACTGCCTCCTCAGCCTCCTCGTTTCCTCCACTAGCTCTCCTTCTCATCATGTTTTGCTCTCTCTCCTCTTCCTCCTGTTCTTCCCCCTCCTTCTACTACACTGTGGTCATCCTCTTCTTCCTTTTCCGCCTCATTTCCTCATTCTACTTCTATTTCTTATCCTCCTCTGCCCCCCCATCCTCCTTTTATATTCTTTGTCGTCATCCTCTTTTCCCTCAACCTCCTTCTCCTTGCCTTCCTCCTCTTTCTCATCTTATTTATCTCCTTCCTCCTCTTCTTCCTCCTCCTCTGCCTCCCTGCGCTCGTGATGTTAAATCTCCTGCTTTATCTTCATGCAGCTCTCACTCTGGCCTGCAGTTACAGAGTGTATGGATCAGGTGATGATGGGTGGAGGGTGGGTGGAGCTCTGCAGTGTGGGGTCAAGGGTCGCGGGTGTGGAGTCCCTGAAGCCAAGCAGCATGCGTTGGCTGGCGGTCTGCGTGTTTTCAGGGCAGAGAGGCCTGAAAGCTGCAGCAGAGTGACTCAGAGCCCTGTAGAAATCTGCTGCTGACTGCAACCACGATACAGAAAAAACAAAACATCCAGACAGAAACACTTGAACCTGCTGCTGACAGTAAAAACAGCTGAATGAGATGAGTTGGCGTCCTCCAAATTAAGGTCAAACGAAAATAATGTTGAAAAATTCATCCTTAATCTTCACCATTTTCACATTGTTACCTTCCTGCACTTCGTCTCCATTTCTTAACTATGTACTAATCTAAACCCCTTAGCTTCGTGTTTCATGCTTATTAATTAACCCAAAGCTAGTAAGCTAAGTTATAACTGGATGTTCAGACTGAAGACGGCAACTCAAGGGGCTGCGTTGGTGGTGGTTTTGAGGTTCTGGTGAGATGATGACAAACTATTGAGAAAAGCCGGTTTGAGTCATAGATCCATAATATTAAAGGCTAAACACTGCACAATGGTTTATAACACCACGAGAGAGGATTTTATGTATTCAAGTATCAAGGCTGCAATTTTTTAAAAACAAATTTCAAGTAATCCGGCAAAAGGCCACTATTGTTATGCGATTGTTAGGATTTCTTCTATTCATTAGTTCACTATACTCCAGTTCTCCAGCCAGAAAACCAGAAGAAGAGGTTGCAACAAGAGGATGTAAATAAAAGGATGCCAGTTGAACATCAAGCGGTGAAAAACAATACAGAAAATCCGATGGAAATATGACAGTTCAGTTTGTTGTATGTATTAATGTGAGGAAGGTAACATCAGATCTGTGTGGAGTGATCATGGATTATTATAGAGCCATGGGAGCAATCAGGAGACTGTCAGAGCGGAAAAAGCTGATCTTAATTCTGAAAAGTGTTTCCATCTCCCATTAAGCAAATTAACTCTTTTTTTTTCAAGCAAGCTTTAAAACTTCTTTGCAAAATTAAGGGTGTTTTTTCAAATGTTGCCATTTCCATTGCCATTTGGGAATTCTGACTCATTGAAATGAATTTGTCATTCTGGTTCACCAGAAGTCTAGCAAGACAGTTTATATCTTGCTTGTTTGTGGAGGACAATAGCTGAAGTTAGCTTGGAGTCAAAGCGGTTATATTGGATTCCAGTGGAGACTCAGAGTCATGGTGAACATTCATTCTTCAGATCACTCAATCCACTTCTCCATCCTTGATCCGTATGTGCAGTACGTTCCGAGAAACCACTAACTGTGACACGAAAAAAAAATAAAAAAACTCCAAACAATAATGACAGGTTCAATTGGATAAAAGTCCTCTCTTTGCATCACTGACATATTCTGACTGTGTGTGTTTCCTCCTCAGCTGTCCCACCCCAGGCTGTGATGGCAGCGGTCACGTCAGTGGGAAGTACGCCAGACACCGCAGGTACGAACTGCACTTCATATTTTATACACTGATAAAGGGAGATTCAGACAGGTCTTTCAGTCAATGATTTTTAGGTCTTAAAGGAACTTTGTAACCGTGAATGGAAGGAGAGATGTAATTGTGTCACCGGATAGTAAGGACATTTGCTCTGGTGCTGTTTGTTTAATTCTAATACAGTTGTTGTGTTTCTGGTTTTTGCTGCCGCTTTTTTCTTGTGTCTAAAATATGAAGTCTGAGAAGCACTGCTGATGTCTGAGGATTCCTTAAAATTTACACTGTAAAATTTAAGAAATCCTTTCTGTGGCATTTAGAGTCAAGTCAGATTCTCTGTTGTACTGTAGGTCTCCATTGGTATTAAATCAAAATGAATGCACGGGAAGCAAAGAAAGCAGCATCAGGAGGTTTTTTTTTTTATCAGAGAAAAGGTTATTGTCATAGGTACCTTTTGGTAATTGTTAAATAGTGTGAAAATCTGATAAGGACAAGACAAGAATCAGATTATGAGATTCAGCCATTTCGCTTCAACTTTTATTTTGAAAAGAAAAAGAAAATCCATTTAAATGTACCTAAATTAATTCGATTTCATCTGGATGCATTCTGCCAACTTCTTGAGTTTCCTGGTGCAGTTTCAAATATTGTTGGTTGATTCAGTGAGATTTAATAGAGATTAAAAAAGTTTGGAATGTTTACAAAAGCTTGGATTTATTGTTTATTGTTTATTTTGATGCGACAGGGTGCAGCTAACCCTGCATGCAGGACTATAAATTAGGGACAAACAAACTCATGTCTTTGGGGTTTTATCAATCTGTCAGGGAGTTTTGATTAGTCTTGATTAGTTTGACACATAAATTACACAAAGAGAGTCATTTAAAGGGTGATCCTGACATATAATTATCTTTTTTTGACATTTTATGGTTTTGGGGCACAATAATAAATCAGTAGCTTAAAATGAAAGTGATTTATAATTTCTTTGGTCGAAAATTGCATCATGTAGGGTGCTAAGATGATGCTACAGACTAACATTTAAAGGAAGAAAATGAAAAATAAAATGTGGGAAAATTTTGAAATTGTACAGACTTTTATTGGTGGATTGTAAGGAAGGGGGTGGGGTTGGCTTTGGCCCTGCCTGTAGGCTTCAAACGTCTCACTCAGCAGCTCAGAAAACGAATCGTACCAACAATAAATGAGCTCACGTCACGGTTTCAAACCTCCTGGATTGGCAGCGTTTGCAGGTCACAGCCTCCAGCTCAGTAAATTCAGTGCTCTGTCACAGGACCACAGATATAAAACCAATCAGGCAGAGTGTGGAGCTGTGAAGTCCTCGGGTCACACCAACCGATGGCTGTCCGTCCTGCAGCTTGAGGGGTTGGACTGCTGGATAGTTCCTGCCTCAGATCTCTGACGCCTTTGGAAACGGTGAATTACCAACAAACGCAGGGCGACGCTGCAAAAAGTGATGCTCTCTATGAGTAATTTCAGCTGGTGTCCAGTGTTGAAACCTTTTGAAGTAAACCTGCAGGCAGAGTGAGATCATAGTGCTCAAAGTGCAAAAATAAGCATCTTAACAAGAGAATTCATTAAGTGCTTGGGTCTTAATATTATCTCATTTTCCTTACCTTATTTTCCAAAGACTGCCAATAGGATGGGATGATTTCATTCTCTTCTAATGCAAATAAGCTGATTCCATTTTCTTTTGTGAGACAATGTAGAGATACAAAAACATTCTTCTGCACAAATCTTGGTCGAAACATCATACATTTTATAAACCAGGTGAAATATATATCAAAGCAAGTGTACTGTAGCTGCATTGAAGTAGAAGTGGGCCACAGAGGTTTCCACTAAAATACAATATCATTTGAAGCCTGAATATGTGGCTGTGGAGGAGGAAACTGAAATATTTTTCATTTAAGTAGGTAAAAAAAAAATCAGATTTAAACATCCATTATGAAATCAAAGCACTCGTTGAGATGTTTTGAGGTTATTTTGGAGTATCTCTATGATATTGTTTTTCAGTGTAGAAGCTGTTGTGTGTGTGGGAAGCTGGCATATAGAGGTTGCACGGCTCAGGACAGCGGTGGTTTGATGCCTGAGGTAACAGAAAGATAATGAGAAGGGCAGGATGGCGAATCGCTGGCAGAGCAGACTGATGGTGCTGCGAAGGGCACAGAGGCGGGAAAAATCAGCATCAGGCTCTGTATGCCTGATGCTGATAGTCTTCTTATAATGCCTTCATTATAAGAAGACTCTCGTGACTTATTATAAATACTCTGATGGTACTTTTTTTAAATGTTTAGACATAATGTTTGTGGGAACATAAGGAATGAGATTTAAAAACCTGCTTGCCTCTCCTTTGAGTTCACTGCTCTATCATTATCACAGGGGCTCAGGAATAGTTTCATCATTATCTTAGTGCAGATACTTCAGTGTTATTTCTGGGTACTGATGATGTTAGCTTGGTTCTTAGTGTTAAGCAGTGTTGTCCACTCAGTCTGGACTTTTATTGTCTCGGACTTGGCCCTGATATTGTTGTTGGTCTCGACCGAGTGCAGCAATATGTTTTCTTTT
Source organism: Dicentrarchus labrax (assembly GCF_905237075.1). Classification (NCBI taxonomy): domain Eukaryota; kingdom Metazoa; phylum Chordata; class Actinopteri; family Moronidae; genus Dicentrarchus; species Dicentrarchus labrax. Next base: position 19,533,943 of record NW_026136708.1, read on the forward strand.
TTCTGAAGTAACTTCCTCCTTCAAAACAAAACCATTTATGAGGGGCGCTTGTTCAGAAAATGGGTTGAATTCAAAATCCATCCAGAATGGGCATTGACATTGGCAACCTACCAGGTGGCACTTACAATCGAATGCCTGGTTGCCAAATCTCATTGGCAATGGCAAAAGCATTCTGTTTTTGTCTGTCTCAATCTCTCTCATTTGGACTCGGTACTGACATGGACTTGAACCTTTGTACTCTGTCTCGACTGGTTCTGGCCTTGGACCTTTTCTTGGACTCAACAAAGGTGCTCTTGATTACAGCACTGGTGTTAAGGATCGGTCACACCACCATTTAAAACTTTCAATAGGATCTCTGCAATTTTCTTGCAGGGAAAATATTTTCCTATTGAGCTCCAACTTTGGTGAAAGTGAATTTGCGCCATTGATATATTGACCATTGACTTATAGCGATTCGTCTTGACAGTGCTGACCTCTGAGGGAACATAATGTAGTTTATTAGCTGCGTGTAAGCATCCAGTATTAATTGATCTCCTATTTCGGATATAAACTGTCCCACTCGAGAGTTATGGTTTACAGCATATGATTTACGTACAATCCTAAAAAGAAACAAATAACAAAAATTAGTTTACAGAAACTGATGATTGTATACCTTTCATGTGTTCAATGTAAATTGTTCATGTCATCATGCTTTGAATGCACAATACATTTATGAAATGACGCCTTTTGTTCAATGTTCTTTCTTTAAAGAACACAATCTCCCTGCAAGGACCATGTAGTAGGTGCAAGAGCTCTCAAACACATAACATGAGCTTCATCAGCACATGGAGTTGCCCAGTTGTCACTGAATTAAAAATTTGTTAAAATTTAAAAAAAATTCTGAGCACTTTACAGACTTCTCATCGAAGTTTTACATGAAAGCTGAGGCTCAAAGTTCTTTCTTGACATTGAAAACAGCAGTAACAATCTCACTGCATGATTGTTTTTCCTTTTATCATCTCTGATAAACAGTTGTGCCGACAAACTACTGAAGGGAGAAAAGTGACAGAGAAGGAAAGACAGAGGTAGAGACACATAGAGCCAGACAGGGACTGAGAAAAAAAAGAGAGAGAAGTAGGTCGTCTGATGGTTCCCTCCCTGGGGAAAACAATGGCTGAATCACTTAATCAGTTAATCATCGGCTGATCACAGGAGTGTACAATACACAAACGCCTGATTTTACAAAGCCACACAGAGAACGTAGCAAAGCAAAGTTCCTTGTTTTCTATTTCTATAAAGGCTGGGAAGTTTCCTCCGATTCTACCAAACATCGGTCAACCACTCAAATACTAAAGTAAAAGTAACCTGCGATAGGCAAATGCAGTCCATAATGTGGAGCGACGTTAGACCACTTTTTTAAATCAGATCTCTCTAACCTTGTCTACCTGCTGTTTGGTGCTGGGCAGCTATTGTGTGCAATGGGCTTATTAGAGGTTTTTCCCTGATTTCAACCCCTAGCTGCTGCCTGAAACGCTTATGAGACTGAACAAAAACAGTTGTGGGTCATAGGACCAAAACAAATATCTGAAATATGCTAAAATATTCAGTGGAGCTGAGTGGAGACTGACAATTTGAGTGATAATTTAAAGGATTTGTCACTATGAGTGACCCCATGACACATCACCATTTATTCACTGTTCATAGGAAAATATTGATTTTTGCAGGTTTAAACTTGTAATTCTTAAAGTGTAGTTGCAGAGAAAGAAAAAGGAAATGCCCTATTAAGAGCCATTGTTTGGGTTGTCCGTTCTAGGCTGCTATAGAAACATGGCGGCCCCTCCAACAATTCTTCTTTTCAGGTGATTATACACTGATGAAAAGATAGTTACGAATATTAGATTCCATTTCTGCCAATAGATCCTCCTAAATGTTACACACTGGACCTTTAATTCCTGGCTCTGACCGTTTTCATGGGATTTGTTGGGAACAAGAAAGAAGAGAGAATATGGCCTTTATCTTTGTCTATTATCCTTTAACCTAATTGTATTCCTAATACCCAACCTCCACAACATTTCTCCATATCTCCTCATTACCCTACTGGGATCTATAACTTCTTGAGGCAGAGGCACAGTTAGTGTTGTTCATGGTACTGAATGAGGGGGGTGGGGGTTGGGGGGGAATGTAGGGAGTGTAGTCAGGTTCAAAGTCACTGTCCCCCCCCCCCGTGTTTCTTTCTTTCTCCCCTACCTTTCTTTGTGTGTGTCTCTCTCTCTCTCTCTCTCTCTCTCTCTCTCTCTCTCTCTCTCTCTCTCTCTCTCTCTCACTTTACCTCTCCCTCCCTCTCGCTATCTCTCTGGAGGATGTCACCATGGCGACAGCACCGTGCGGATGCTGCAGTATGAGGACCAGGAGGGATGCAGCCTGTCTCCCATGGCAACCGCTAGTATAGGATGTGAACATCGTGTCGCCCACATTACCCCCCCGCCTTCTCCCTCCCCTCGTCTCACCGCCACCACCCAGTCTCTTATACATTCCCCTCTAACTCCCCCCGTCTGTGCCAAAGCGTTGCCACGGCAATGAGTGTTGGCATGTGGTGGTGCCGGTGGCATTGGTCCCACCTAACCACACGTACCTAGATGTAATTATCACACTGCAGCTGATATTTCTGTCGCCTGGATCGCTCTCTTCATTGACACCAAGTACTTAATTTTTTTTTTTTTAATTTACAATAATAATAACACAATCTTGAAGCTTTAACCATTTAAAAAAATGAATGATTTGATAAATCAAACCGAGCAGTGATTCAGCCTATATATATTATTACTGAAGAAGTGAATAGTTTATTAGTTATAGGTAAACAAAATTTAAATATATGTCTGATTATACCACAGTCACAGAAAATACCTGTTTCTGATTGGCTCACAGGTGGGGGCCTCTAACTGTTCTTATCTAAAGAAGCGCTCAAGGTATATTGAACTGCAGGTAACCATAGCAACAGCACAGATGCTTCAGGCTCTGACAGCAGTCAAGTGACTGATGAAACTGACCTGACCTGACCTGACCATGGGTTAAACTGACTACAAACACACTTTAAAACATAAAGGGATTTAAACACAGCCTCTCTTTGTTGCTGTAGTTAATTGACATGGTATAGTATACAATAATGCACTCCTTTGTGTCCTTGTAGAGACAATAATGGACTCCCATATGTCCACATGAAGGCAAGAACAGACAATAACAGACTCCAATTAGTTAAAGTAATGTATTTTCAGGTGTCTGAGTAGATACAAAATCTGCATTCTAAGTTTTCTTAAAGAGACAGTAATGGACTCTAGGTATCTAGACAGGTATCCACAGAGATACTAATGTACCTGTATCTTCTGTATAGAGACAAAAATGGACTTCAGGCCCCCTGGTGTCCTCAGAGAAAGAAATTGACTCCAGGTGTCCATGTAGAGACACTAATGGACTCCTGGTGGCCTCTGAGAGACAATAATGGATCTAGAGAGTCCTCGTGGAGACAAAAAGTTGTCCACATAAAGACAGAAATGGACTCCAGATGTGCATGTAGAGACACTACTGACTCCCTGGTATCCTTGCAGAGAAAAAAATGGATTCCCCAGTCAGAATTATTTTCTTGACTGATGATTCAGCCCCCAGTCTGTTTCTGCAATAAAGACATCGGAAGACCCTTTAAACTAGTTTTCACTCGGGAGTTTATATCATCTTTGGCAGCAAAACATGTTACACGTAATAGGAGCCATCAGAAACTCCAGCAGATTAAAGTAACTCACTAGCAACTAACTGCAACAACCCATAATGCAACATTCTTTGTAGAAGCTGGTATTCTTATACTCTGATATTGGGAATACATACAAGTATAGTCTTCAAATATAATACTTAATTTTAAGACATATATTTATATTTGGGCCAATACAGTATTAAGTTAAATCTAATCCTTATTAGAATCAAGGTCTTCGATCGATCCAACACACAGTACGTATGTAATCAATCATGTTGCATCATATAAGACTGCAGCAGATCAGTTTAGTAAGAAGAGAAAATTTAATATGTGTACCCCCCCTTTCTCTCTCCCTCCACATAATTACCATGCGTAGTCTCTCGCCCGTGTCTGCAGCATTCCCTCGTTTCTGATCTGCTTTAATTACCACCGGAATTTTAATTGGCGGGAGACAGCAAGGTGGCCGAGGTCACACACACACACACACACACACACACATACATATACACACACACACATACATACACACACACACACACACACACACACACACACACACACACACAATACATATACACACACACAGTTTAAGGTAAAAGATAGAGGGATCATTTGAGGAGAAGTATGTGTGTATGTGTGTTATCTGGGAGAATACGCTGCAGTGTTATATGGGGAATGACATTCATTTAATCACAGTTTCTCTTCTCTCTGCTTTTATCAATTTTAAATTCAAATTCAAGTATATATATATAGTTTCTGTATTATTTATGACACTGTCATTTAAGTTTAGCAGTAGCCATAGGTAAAGCTGGGAGCTTTTGTTTGTCTCACTAATGTTTAAATTAATTTTAAAAATCAGAAGAGTGACACTTGTCAATCTTGTCTATCCTGTGATGTTCCCCTTAGGTCCTCTAATTAATATATACTATACTAATTATATATATATATATATATATATATATACAAACTAGTGTAGTGTTGCACGTCGAGTATATAGCAGGATAATGTTTTGACTTCTACAGGCTTCCATCACCTCAGCGTTCATCCATACAGTCGTGATCCAAAAATAACATATGACCAAGCTAGCTAGATGATTGTTGGCACACTTGGCTACGTTCTGGCATTGTAGGATCAAATGTGAGCCAGCTCTGGCCCATATGTGTTTACCAGTTGTAGCTCGGTTTTCAGACTTATTTGACCTGAGAATCGGCTCCAGTTATCAGCAGAAGTGGAAGCTTTAGGCTGGTGAAGGTGAAGATAAAATTTCTCAAAAGATCAAATAGTAAATAAGAGAAAAAAGACAGCAACTGATCATGTAATTGTTTTCAGCCTACTTAGGTAACATTGTTTGGAAATACAGGATCTGTTTCTGCAAATATGCTGATGATACTCAAGTATATGTTGCATTATAAGTCTTGCAATTTTAGCGTGTGTATTGGATGTATGTGACTGGAGGTGTTGGACATTGTACATTATCATACAGCTAAATGATTCAAAATCTGATACCTTTATATTAGCTCTCAAAATTAGGACAACCACCAAGAACCAGGTCAATATCCAGCATGTCATTCATTTTAACTTTCCTCTTATTGTGAGGTCGCTGACCCTGACTGCAAAAACACTTCCTAAAGTTATATATTTTTTGTACTTTGCTGAGTCTAAAGGCCCAAACGCACTGAGAGCATCTGACGAACGCAGTCAGACACTTTCAGTGCGTTTGAGCCTTTAGAAGACATGCCACGCTTTCTTATCATCATGGCTTGACTTCTGTAATTTTAAGTATTTAGGGATCAGTCAAAACATTATAGCTAAAAGCTCTTAGCTGGCTTAGCTAGCTTAGTTGTTAGATTTAGGATTAAATTGACTGGATTGTTGGTCTGTCACTTGGTTGCTCAGTTGTTCCATCACTTCAGTCCAGGACTGAAATATCAACATGATAGCATTGTCATTGTTGATGTTAGCATCTAGCCAAAAGCACCACTGTACTAAGTACTGCCTCACAGTCTGTTTATCTTTTTTCTTTTAACTTTTTTGTGCTCCCTGTTGCCCATCAAGTGTATTGTTATTGTTATTAAAACAGATAACAATGATTTAAGTGAGGTATATTTTGTGGTATTTGCTTTTGTGGTAGTTGCTGCATCTACGTCTAACCCAAACTGGGACTTGGACCTTCTGGCTCCAGTAAATGTGAAAATGTAAAAGAACTAGTGGCACTTTGCCGACTTCAGTATAGTTCAGTTTATCTATGTCTTGATAGTTCATATGAAGTAGGGTTGAGTGAGTACTGAAATGAGTTTCCAGTGCAGATAACTGCACTGCACTGATACTTTTTATTTGTAGTAGTAGTAGTATAGTATGAGCACCAAACGAGTCAAATATCTCCATTTTTAAAAATGTTCTTTAAAAAATCTTGGTCTCTTACTATTATGATCAAAATCATTGTACTGAAGCTCAATTCTGAAGCTGGGCTGTAAATAGTTTTCAAATAATATAGCAACTTCTGATCAGCCCATATCAATTTCAGGCTTAAATTAACAACATTCGGTTAGTCCCACCCACGTCCAGTTTGAGCCACGCCCACTCCAAGTATCGAATACAGATAATTTATTTGGCTGAAAAGGCAGATAATGATGTACATGCTCATCCGTAGTATGAAGGCAGTTCAGTTGCAGGATAGTTGTGACTTAAAGAAAGAAAAAGGAGGTCATTGTTAAATGGTTTAATTTTTTATTTTTTTTGCAGGTTCGTGAGACAAACACTCAGCGGTTTTAGTCAGAAAAGCAGCGTCACCTCCTTCAACTCACCCTCCAAACACAAAATAATCTCTTTCATATGGAAATGCACTAATTGATTTCCTAAAATCCACATTAAAGCCGTGTATAATTGTGCTTGCTGTTTTGGAGCAATTAAAGCAGAATTTTCCCAACAGTTAATGACTATAATGGGATTTGCGTAATTGAGGCCCCGGTTGAATAAGCTTTGGTTTTTTTTAGAAGCTGATTCTCCTCCTTAGTGAAGGCGAGTGGAAATCCACTGCAGTGTCTTAACACAATGACCACAGCAGAGGGAGTCATAGCGCTTTCACCTTTGACCTTTACACACCAATCCATTCATTCTGATGACCCTCCTGATTCTAACAGTATGACTCTGGCCTTTTCTGACACATTTTTAATTTTTTTCTAGAAGACATCTCTCAACACTACAGAATGACATTAAAATTATTTATTTTTGTGACAAATAAAGCCCCGCTCTCTGTGTAGCAAAAACACAAATTAAAGTCCCATGTATATTTAAAGCCTCAAAGTCAAGTCAAGTAAAATCTGTAGAAAGCTGTAGCTGTAATTGTGAACATTGGAATTATGAACACAGTCTGTTAAGATCACCAAATATTTTTTATATCACATATTCAGCAAGTGTTTTGTAAAACGTGTTGTTTAGATTTTAAAACAGTTGTCGTTTCTCTACAAAGAATGTACTTCTTTAAGATTCTCTGACTGCAACAATATGCATACAAGGCAAAATTTTGCTTTGCTCAGATGCTGCATTTATTTAATTCTCTCCCTGGTCAATCACAGGGGAACTGTTTCAGCCAATTACAACAAGTGTTGGTTCTAACATAATAAAAAAACTGGAAAAGCTGGTGATTGTGAAGAGCCGTTTGACAGTGGATCAGGGCTGATCTACTCACTGTCCACCAGCAAAAGGAATGGCTTAAATCAGAGTGGCTTTACTCAAATCTGGGCTTGCATACCCAAAATGTATGTGTCACCATCACACTTTGAATATCTGATCCCTTCATTGTGCAAGATGTAATTATTATTTTTTGGGGGCATTTTTTGCCGTGGCAGTCAGGAAACGGGGAGAGAGAGGGGTATCACACGATACAAAGATTGTTGGCTGGAACTGGCAGCAAATGTTTCTCATTCGTGTCATTTAAGGGAAAAAGGTCCTTCAGAGTACTGGCTAGAGATTGCCAACATTTTTAATGTTAAATAATTAACATGAAATTGTTGTGATTACCTCCCGTTGCTGCAACTGAACAAGGGGGATTATTACTACTTGGACTCATATTTTGAGAGCTTTCTGTGAAGTTTTCAAACGTCACATTGGCAGTATTGTAAGTTAAACAACTGTCAGTGCATGCCTGCATCACTTTCCTTGAACCCAAAACACTGAAGTAATTTACATACGAACTAGTGTAGTGTTGCACGTAGAGTATGTAGCAGGATAATGTTTTGACTTCTACAGGCTTCCATCACCTCAGCGTTCATCCATACAGTTGTGATCTTTTGTCTATCAACCACTTAACAGTTCTGAAGGGTCAAAAATAACATATGACCAAGCTAGCTAGATGAGTGTTGGCACACTTGGCTACATTCTGGCATTGTAGGATCAAATGTGAGCCAGCTCTGGCCCATATGTGTTTGCCAGTTTTAGCTCGGTTTTCAGACTTATTTGACCTGAGAATCGGCTCCAGTTATCAGCAGAAGTGGAAGCTTTAGGCCAGTGAAGGTGAAGATAAAATTGCTCAAAAGATCAAATAGTAAATAAGAGAACAAAGATGGCAACTGATCATGTATGTGCCCTCTGTCTTGCTTCAGTGTCTACGGCTGCCCGCTGGCCAAGAAGAGGAAGGCTCTGGAAAAACAGCCACTGGAGCCTGCTGCCAAGAGGAGGCCCTTCCTCACCTCCTGCCCCGGGGAGGAGGAGGACGCCAGCGCCTACACCAGCTACGAGAATGAAGCCATTGAGGTGGGGGTGGAAGGGAAGGAGCAGGGGGAAGTAGTGGAGGAGGATGAGGAGGAAGAGGAAGGGGAGAGAGAAGGAGATGAAGACGGTGACGTGGAGGACGAGTTCTCGGAGGACAACGAGGAGCAGGGAGAGGAGGAGGAGGAAGAAGATGAAGAAGAGGAGGAGGTAGAGGTGGAGAGAGCGGACACAACAATGGAAGGAGAGCGGGCGGAGGAGGAGGAAGGGATGTATGAGGAGGAAGAAGAAGTGGAGGACGGTGATGATGAGGAGGAGCAGGAGGATGAGGGAGAGGAAGACGAGCAAGAGGAGGAGGAGGAAGAGGAAGAGCAGAATCGTCAGCATGGTGAGTTTGCTGATTCTCTTAATGTTTTCCATATTAGTCCCTTCCAAGATGACCCCAATGATAGTTGCAAGTTAAAACTTACATACACTTAGACCAGTCTTTTAAACCATGGTACCCTTTCATATCATATCATATCATTAACATCTTCACATGCACAAAAGTGGCTGTTGTCTTCGATTTCTTGTATAGATGACCAATAGCAGTCTGCACTAACCTATGTGACAAATAAATGGCTTTTCCTGTGACTGCTTCAGAATGAAAAAGCCCCCCCCCCTGCGTTTCCCCCCAGTTAAATGCTAAGATATAAAAAAAGTAATGCTGGATTTCATGGTTGCCTCATTTCCTGTGAATCCTTTGAGTGTAGGTAGGCAATTTCAATTCAGCATGGGAATGGCGGACTCCGCCACTAACAATAGTAAGACTAGGTTGAAACCTAGTCCAGGGGCTGGACCATAATTTGCTCATGAGGAGGTGATTGAGGACTACCCGCGCCTCGCTGTAAAAGCCTCCTGAGGACATAATTGAGGACTGTTGAGGATATTCATTTTGAGAGAGCAACCCCCAATGGAGAACTCCCACACTCTACCATCCATTGGTGTACGGACTTTTGTCCAGCCAAGAGGTAATTACAGGATATAAATTAATTTAATGGCTGAAAAAGACCATGAATGGTATCAAAAATTTAATTTTAATTTCAAAAGTCATTTTATGTATATATATTTATATAAATCTTACTCTAACTTTAGTTTAACTTGAACTTATTTCGTCAATTTAGACATTTTTGAAAACATAACTAAATTTAAATGTCAGTGTTTCCTTGTCGGTTGGAGGAAACATTACTAAAAATCTACATTATAATAGCTGCACTTCCCTTTTGGAACCACTGATTAGCCAATAAATCCTACTTGGGTGGCAGTGACAGTGTCTAGGGATTTGGCTTGGGAACCGGAGGGTCGCCGATTCAAGTCACACAGACCACAATATGGAGTGTGCACTGGTAGCTGGAGAGTTTTACCTCCTGTGCACTGCCGAGGTCCCCTTGAGCAAAGCAACCTAACCCCAAGAAACTGCTCATGGGGCGCTGCTAACGTGGCAGCCCCATCACTCCACCATCTCTCTCCCTGTTGCATGTGCAAGTGCATGAAGTGTGTATTTCAGCCTGTGTGAACAGTTTCCCCCTAGGGGATTAATAAAGTATAATCTTCTTCTTCTTAGGGAAAGATTGTGGTCTTGGTTAAAAACTACAGTTGACTGTTGGTAGGAGAGGTTATATATTCATAGAAATATATAATAAGTATGTACATTTGTGCCAAAGGTCTGGTGGCACATTGGTGCAGTGGTTTACACTGTCTCCTCACAGGAAAAAGGTTCCACGTGCTGCAGTTTCCTCCCACAGTCCAAAGACATTCAGGTTAACTGGCCATTCTAAATTGCCCATAGTATGAGTGAATAGTTGTTTGTATGTGTCAGCACTGTGACAGACTGGAGACCTATTCAGGATGTCGACATCCAGTTAGTCTTTGCCATTCATGGGTTCACCATGTTGACTAGGAAAGGCTCCAACAACAAATTTCAGGATAACCATATATAACGTTTGACATGTGAACCATAACCACAGACAGTTGTGAAATACCATCACAAAGAGGTTTTAAAAGGTCTGGAATGGAACATTGGCTGTGAGACATAATCAGTTATCTGTACTACATTATTAAGTTAAAATACGATGAATCATCAGGCTTGTTCCGAATCTGCCATTTCACTATAAGGAAGAAAATTTAAACAATGACTTGTCAAAATGTGTTATTATTTTGGGGACTGACATTGAAAAGACCTACAAGTGACCTCATGTGGCCCTGTGAATAATTGTATTCTTACGATAAAAGGTCATAGGTCAAGTGTCTGACCAAATGATGTTTCAGTGTGTGTGCTAGAGGCCAAACATCCCAAGAGAATGAGTCCCATCATGTTTGAACAGAGTCAACATGGAAAGTAGACATAATGTATGCATGAAAGCCAAAAAGTGATTACTTTAACAGATACTTGAACCCAGCAATGTTGTGGGTCAAACTGGTGTCCAGACTTGGTTTGCATTGCATTTTGGGTCTGCAGTGAGAGAGGAGAAAGTGATGAGAGCTGCTGAGCCGAATCTCTGGTAGACCAGATGCTCTGCACTCTCCCGCCCGCCACGTTTCCCTCGATTCCCCCCCAACACCCCCCGTGTCCTCAATCGCTTCTGACAGCGCTTCACGAATAATCGGGAGAGGAGCTCTGCTGAGTTATTAACTCCCACCCTCCCCTTCCCTCCCCGTTCGCCTCCTCGTCTCGGCGGACGTGTCACATGCGCTCTGCCTCGGCTTCTCCTCCTGAGAATATTTATGGCTCCCGAATCGGAGCACCTCACACGCCTCCCTTTTCAATTTCTCTGCTCTCATTCGCCGTCTCTGTCCCCAAAATCAACAGTGAGGCTTAGCGGTGAGAGCAGTGCTGCTCTGCACAGCTCTGGGTTGTATGTTTTTTGTGAGTAAACAGTGGATCATAATTGGGAGGGATCCAGTTAATTTATTCAGAAATATATGAGAAGAATCTTGGTTCATCAGTATTGCTATTGAGTTTATTAGAGGCTGCATGAGATTAATTTCCTTTTCATCTGCTGGATTTTTATTCTATAAATGAGGAGATAGTTATATTATCTACAAAATGAATCCATTTCCTCTTTTATTTTTGACCAATTGCCTACTGTTTATGTTGTTTATACTGCAAAATACTGAGCGGAACTATGCTAAGTGGTATAAACTTGTTGTGATGTGAAATGGGTTTTCTATTTAGATGTCCGAACACTATAAATCCTAAAAGTTTTTCTTCTTTCCTGACAGTAGAGAACCACTACAAACCCAGTGGACAATCAAAGCTCATTCCAATTCTGAAGGACGACAACAACAACAACAGCTGCACCATCAGTGCTGGTAACGGCACCGGAGAGGAGTACGAGAACTACGACGAGCTGGTCGCTAAGTCGCTGCTCAACCTGGGCAAGATTGCTGAAGACGCTGCCTACCAGGCCATGACCGAGTCTGAGATGAACAGCAACTCTTCCAACAGCGCTGGGGAAGATGAAGATGACGAGGAAGATGACGGCAGCGATCAGGGCGACCGGAAGGGCGAACTGAGCGTGGACCTGGACAGTGATGTAGTCAGAGAGACGGTGGATTCCTTGAAGCTCCTGGCGCAGGGCCACGGCGCCATGCTGCCTGAGGACGGCTACCCAGAGGGTGCCATGGGGGATGATTGCTGCCATTCTAACGGGCGGCCCGGCATAGGGGTTAGGGTTCAGGCGGATGAGAGCGAGGAGGAGGTGTGCCTCAGCAGTCTGGAGTGTCTGAGGAACCAATGCTTCGACCTGGCTCGGAAACTGAGCGAGACACAGACGTCTGATCGCCCCGCCCTCCACGCCCTGCACCACCTCCCAACAGACCAGCAGATGGTGCATCACCTGAACAGGTACATAAGCTTTAAAGAGGTTCATTGTTCATTCCCACGTTCATATTCTAATGTCCCACATTAGCACCATTACCATTGCACTTTCTGCTGTTATTTGAAGGGAAATCTGGGCTGTCACAAAACAGTTAGAGGGCGCTGTTCCTCCAGAGCAAGGGAAAGATACTTCAGTATCAAAGTAATAGCTAATTCGGCTACTTTTAATGGTACCAATTTGCCAAAATGTAAACAAAAATCCAGCTAATCTGCTAGCAACATTATACTTCCTGTTTATTTAATTTAATTAATATACTACTGATGATGATGATAGTAAAATATATATCTAAAAATGTTGGTTTTAAAGTTGATTTCATTTCCCCCTAGGTAATGGCTAAAAAGCAGAATTACAGTAGCTTATGTTAATACTTATTTGGCAAATTACTCATATATGTAAATGTATGTTCTGTGTTGCACAACAAGTCTTGAGATGTAAGTGACAGGTTATCCGCACTCGATAAACAGGCGCCGGCTTCATTCATGCTTGATGGCAGTGCTGTTGTTTTCGTTGCCTTTGAAAAAATGTCATCAACATGCCATTTCTGTTCGAGTGCCATCTGTTTGTGTTTGCAAGACACACATTTGTTATGGTCAAATACTGTAGGCTAAAGCTGTGGAATTTGTTTGAATTCGAGGGCTACTTGTGTCAGTAGATTGTAATATTTAAAAATGTCCTTCATCGTGTCAGGTTCATGTGAGAACTATTATTTGCTCAAATGGGCTATAATGAGATGTTACAAGGTCTTATTTTGGATTTATGCAAGTCTTTCGTTTCCATAGTTACCAATAGTAGATTAATGAAAAATCTTGAAAAAGTTTTGATGTAAATTATGAAAATTAAAACTTTTTCTGGCTCCACTATGATTTAAAGAAACAAAAGGAGGGTTAGATAATGAGCCATTGTATGTCATAAAGAGTTATTTCAGTCTAAGTGTGAAACTGCACCAAACTTCTTAACATGACCTCCAAACAATGTCTGGTTTCCTGGACAAACTATTATTTCTCCAGGCTCTCGGAACAGATTCAGATCTTTTCTAACTCCGAGACAACCTCAACTTATCAGCCAGAGTTCTCCTGTTTGACCAGTCACTAGTGGTCATTTCTTGTCCCACTTACTGCTCAGGTACGACAGCTGCCAGCAGGGTGCACCGGGGGAGCCCAGGTCTCTGGAGCGCAGCTACTCCGACATGGTGAACCTTATGAAGCTGGAGGAGCAGCTAAGCCCAGCGTCCAGAGGTTATCCAACCAGCTGCAGCCAGGAGGGCGACGAAGATACCACATCGGTGGCCTCTGACCGCTCGGACGAGACTTTCGACATGGCCAAGGGAAACCTGTCGCTGCTGGAGAAGGCCATCGCCCTGGAATCAGAGAGGGCAAAGGTCATGAGGGACCGGATGGCCTCAGAGCACACGTTTCCCCGTCGGGATCACCATCATCATCATCGTGGCCACGGCGAGCATAGCCCGAGGCTGAGCAGCGCCGGCGAGGAGCGCAAGTCCAGGATGCACCACGATGGGTTGAAGAGGGCGTACTACCCTAAAGGTAGGCAGTAAAAACCCACACACTGACCCTCAGTGTCATTATCGATCTGTGTTCAGCAAAGTTGTGAGACTGTTTATGTTGATTCTATATGTTTGTTCATTATGGACATATTGTGCTGGAAACTCTGTCAGTCAAAAAGTCTCCTGAGCAGCAGTAGCACTAACTTAAAGTCTTTCTCATCTCTTTGGCATCACATATCGTGTTATAGACGTCTCTGTGCACAATTGTAAGGGGTGAAAGTTCTAGTATTTGCTGCTGTTTACAGCGTAACCCAATGCTTTGTGTTCAAGAGGAGTTCTGTCCACATTGTTTCTTCATACACGTGGTCCTACACTCAGATATTTTACATCTGGGAAAGAGAAATTGTTGTCTGGGAGGCTTTTTCATACCAGGACTATTTTTATCACAGCGGCTGGACTTCCAGAGGCAAATTTAGTTCAGTCAGTCAGTCAGTGTGTAGCTCTACACAGTCAAACCACATCAGTGTTCACAGCTCCTGACCAAAATAATGTCCTAATAGTTAAAAATAAACGTCTTGTTAATTTAGCAGTAACAGTTTCACATTGTAATAAAGCAGCTGTGAAACTGTACAGAATCTTCATAATAAACTGTAAGATGATAAAAACAGTAAATATTCCTGAAAACTTGAGTGTTTGAACTGTATTCACAAAGTTGTCATCTGATCATGTTTCTTTTCCAAATTCTGCCAAATTCACGTCACCTCTTTGCATCACATTTGACCTGAATCCGCTTTTACTCCAAAAATCTGATCCCAGGTCAGCGCAGAGGAAGTTTATCTTGTCTGCCTGACTTATTGTAACCCTCAGCCCAGCAGCACCCAGAGGCTATCAGTGCTGTAGTGGGAAAAAAACAAATAACTGTAACTTTAATGTCTGTCTTTTTCCTCCCTGATTCAAACATTTATGTGCACATTGCCGGGTTGAGTGAGTTTTCTGACCCCTGGGCTCTTAAAACCTGTTAAAATCCCATTGTGTTATTTCAGAAATGCTGTACATGGCCGCCGATGAGATAATGGGCACTCATTTTCTGCATTCAGGACCAACACGTTTTTTTTTTTGCAGATGCACGGTTTTCCTCTGACAGCAGCTTATGTTGTTAAAATAGGCCGGTGTGGGAACATCAGACGGCCGGCTTGTCAGGCATGAGTAATGGCAATCTGCACGGCCCGTTAGGAGAGCAAATCCATCTGTGGGACGCTATCTGCGGCCTATTTCTCTAAATCTACTCAAATACAACCCCACTGCCTCTGGGAGGGAGTCAGAGCGGTGCAGTCATCAGCCACACAACAGACTCAGATGGGCTTCAGACTGCTTCATTAGCGCAGAGGATGGCTTTGCTAGACCAAAGGAATTTTGTTATTAGTCCACAGGAAAGCTTTCATTATGATCAAGAATCTGACCAAAGACAGTGAATTCGGGACAATTTCAGGGGTCAATTTCTGGCCCAAAGCTGAACCAAGTGCTGCTAACTGGAGCTGATTCTCAACCCAGTCGACCCAAATTTTCTCCCCTAAAACTGACATCACATTCAGCTGATTTCTTGTTGGAGTTGGGGGTTCGTTTTGTTTTGTTTTCCTGGAAAGGATGATGTACCCATTCTTCATTCTGCATAAGAAGCTAGGTCAGTTGTTTCTCCAACCACCAACAGCCATCACTGACATCAGACCTGTTTGACGCACTAAACAAATCTGAGGTGTGGGTGGTAATTCAGAGATCTAGAGCAAGGCTACTCGCCAAATCTGGCACCCATATATGGGCCAGAGCGACACTCGGCTGGTGGTTACCTGTCGGCTCAACACCACCTCCCTCTCATTTCCTCCGTCTCATCTCTCTGTCCTTTCCAGACTCTTCCAGAGGGGAGAAGAAGGAGAGTAAGTGTCCGACACCAGGTTGTGATGGGACTGGTCATGTGACGGGTCTGTACCCACACCACCGCAGCCTGTCCGGGTGTCCTCACAAAGACAGAGTCCCGCCTGAGAGTAGGTCCACTGCCTGGATGTCACGCTCCACTGAAAACACACCCAGCTTTAAAAAAAGTCAAAGTAATACTCTGACAAGTCATTTCAGCTAGCATATTACTCCAGTCTGATCTGTAGGTTGTGGTTTTTACTGTACAAACATTTCTGAGAGGTGGAGCTGCTTGGGAGGCAGAAATCATCTTATTCGTTGCGTTAAACATCAACTGGGGGAGCTTAGGAACCCTAGAACTAACAAAGCTGGCTAAATACCAAGATTAGATGTCAAAGAAAGATAAATACACTTAAAAGCTAAAAACTAATGTTAATAACAAGCTGTAGGCTAGAACTATTCGTTGGCATTGAGGATTTCTGAGCATGTGCACAACCAAAGGTCCAAACGGATGCATGCCAATTTGTAGCTAAAAGCAAGAATATCTCTGGCCTTAGCTGACTTAGGCAACTTATTATGGCTAGTTAGCTTTTTCTGAATGGTAGTAGTGGCTATATGTTTCTTAATGGGTCTAATGCTACATTCAAAACGTTCTATTCTTTCCATTTGTGTGAATGCAATTCATCTTAAAGAGCCATTCTTTAGCTCCAACCCCTTAGTTTAACTTAACCTATTAAACTATTTTTGCGTCTGAGAAATGTTTGTACATCTGAAACCATAGTTGTTGTTTTTTTATTTCACTTAAAACAAAAAAAGAAAATCTGCCTAAAACTTATTATCTGACAGTATTTAGAAGAAACATGTACCTACATGCCATAGTGTACTTCAATGCCCATAGAAAAAGTATCATGGCTGCTATTGTTTATTTACTGGCAGACCGAGATATATAACAAGCAGATATATTTCTCTTGATTTCAGAAGAATACGATATAAAGAATTAATACTTCAAATGACTTGTTGGATGGATTGTGTGTAGCAGTGAAAGTTGGACAATGTTGGGCATGTTAGCTGTCCACCATCATGCATCCGTCCTGCATGACTCCACATTTGTGTTTTGTTGTGTTGGAAGTGTTTTATAGATGTGCTGGGTTCGACTTGGTAAAAGCTACAGGTGGAGCTGAGGCTTGATCGCTCATTCATCCATAAATAATTTGCATTGTTTTAAATGAGAATTTTAGCATGTAACAAAACATATTCAGGCTATGGCTGGTATTAACATGTTTTTGATCATTTGATGATTGCTGCAAAACATTATCAAGGTTTCGAGTTTCAAAGACGTCTGACTACTGAATACAGTTTCACTTCTATCTAGTGCAAATCAACCTGTCCCGATTTTATTTCTTAACTGAAGCAAACATAAAAAAGTGTTGAAGTGAACATTTCATAGCACAAACACGCTCTTAAAAGTTGGTCGTCTTATGTTCACTGTGGGAAAACAGAGAGGTTTTTCTTTTGCTTTAGTTTTTGTGTCATCCTTTACTTTCTTTTCTTCCTCCTCATCACACCTGCCTGATGTCTGGTTTTGGTATCTGTGTTGCTGGTGTCATGTGAACAGCATGAACGATCAGTTTGATCCACCTGCTGCCTGCAAAAACTCACAAAACCACCTGCATGAGAACACCTCCAATCATCTGAACCTGCTTTAATGCATGCACAGTAAACTCACAGGTAACATGTTACGTTAGATCAAATCAAACTTGAGTCATCTTGGTGGGTTAGGGACGCACCTGCAGAACGAATAAAACAATATAAAGAAGAAAATCATACTACAATCGTACTACAAAAATCAGTTGTGTAGCTATATATATATATATATATATATATGACCACATTGGCTAAAAAAAACAACCCAATACCTTGTATAACTTAGAAACATAGTATTATCACCATAATCAAGTTTATTGTAATAAACAGTGTACAAAAGTTATATGACATTTCATAGTTTTCCAAGACACATTCAGTCTTTTCATTAAAGAGGAAGTGATTTTATGTGGAGGTAAAACATTTTGATAGATCATGTAAATCATGCGTTATGGCATGTTTTTGGTTAATGTACAGCATGAAAACACATTAAAACATTAAATATTATGCAGTATGAAACACCAGAAAGAATATGGAAAATAAAAATATACATGTACACAATAATTAATGAAGTGTCTCGGTGTAGAGAAACATTTAGTGCTCATCTTTCAACAAATGCTCATAAATTCTACATACCGTATCTGCATACTGTAGATGGATACATGACATATAAACAGAATGGATTGTGATATACGGCAACCAACCAACCTGTTGTAACACAGTGTTTAGTTCATCACCCCACACGTCGTTTCTTCACCATCTGCAGAGTCATCAGTAGATTTTAACAGTGCATGACAAACTTTTGCTTCCAGTTTGTTCTTGTCTCATGCAATTTCATGAAATGAGCACAGTGATCAAAACTGCAAATGAGACTTGTGTTTCCCCCGGCAGGAGAGGATTACATGTATCAGACATGACTGGAAACCCATTTGTTTGTGAGGGCAAGACATTTACCTTGAACTTTGAAAAAGATTTTCTGCTGGGAGGGACATTTTCATTGACTATGTAGAACCAAAACATGAAGGGAACCTGAAACTGTTGAGGTAGATAAAATAAAATGTATAGTTATTACTAGTCAGAAGTTGTTTTATTGGATCAATGGGTGGAAATGTGTTTACTTCCTGCTTTTGACACATAATCCTTTCACGCCGGAGTTTGTCATAACACTGAATCTTTGTTGCTGTGTTCATTATCACTCTTTTGAAGTTGTCGTGCCAGTCGTGCAGCTGTAATCTGTGCATGCCTAACCGTCGTAGCTGAACGCTTGGTAACTCTCCTGTCTGCTCCTAACCCTCGCTGTCTTTCTCACCTTTTCCTGTCTGTCAAAGTCCTTGCCATGTATGAAAATGTTTTAAAGTGCCCCACTCCTGGCTGCTCTGGACGGGGTCATGTCAATAGCAACAGGAACTCGCATCGCAGGTGAGTGAGCGTCCTTCAGCCAGGCCGCTAACAGCTGAATAACACCGCCGACATGTGAATGTGGCACATTTGCAGTACAAATACTGTAAGTTTGTTTGTTGTTTGGCGGAGAAGTTTAAAATGAAAACCTCTTCTTCATTTTAGTGTTGCTCTCTGAGCGTCACATTTGCTTCCCCAAATTTGTATTAAGCACACTCAGGTTTGTTTTGTCTTTGTGTGGCTTATCACATCTAATATTTACCTAACATAATCTAGGCACTGTCTATTGAAAATCATACATTAATGTCTACTGCATTCCTCAGTCAGTTGCAAGTCTTTCATCCTCTGAATACTGACCATTAGAAAAAGCACTTGCTGTTGATAGTGAGGGTTTTTGAGGAAAAATTGACCATCACAAGCATTGTCTTAATTCAGATCTGAAGATGTGACATTTCTGAATTGTGAACTGCTTTGTTCTTCCACTTTTAAAATCAGAGGCGAAAACACACAGGAAGTCTCTCGTTTGACACACAACCTTCACATGTGAGAAATTAGTTTTTGCATTTTTTCCCCCACTAATGTTGCACTTTTTATTCCAAAAAGAGCTGTTGGTCAAAGATTTGCAGAGGTTTATCTGGATATGAATCGATTTGAAAAATTGCCACATTTTCTCTGTTTCCACTGCCATCGTGCAAAAAAAGGCTGGAACATTCCCTCTGTTAGATGGAATGTGCGAAAGGGGCTTAAATTAAAATTTTGCCATGTTTGAGCTGAAGGTGTGTCTGCGTCACATCAGCAGTTCAGCTGTTTAAAAGGCAGAGCAGAGCATCACATGCAGGCAGCAAGTACACACACACACACACACACACACACACATATTTTTGGAATTATGTAATGTGATTAGGATTCATACTCATTTTCTCACACATACGTAGAGCCTCAGATCACACACATACACACAGTTTCATGCACACAAAGTCGTACTGGAACACACATTTGCATATCTGCACACACATTTGCATATCTTGCACACACACGCACGCACACACACGCACACATACACGCACATACTCACAGTAAGACACTTACAAATTAGCTCACAGACAGCAGCACACGTGCGCTGGCAGACAGAGGAGCACACACACACTCGCTCAGACGTGGCTGCAGGGTGTGTTATGTAGCACAGCTCCACTGGGAGAGGAAACAAAGCACTAGCTAGCTAGCTTAGCTACTGTTAGCTACCAGCTCACACAGCTTTCATGTCTGGCAGTCGCCATGGAAACGCCTCCATAGCAGAAGCAGCAGCAGCCACCGTGCTGATCTGTCACACACTCCTCGCACACTGCTATCATCCTTTAAAATGTGTGTGTGCTGGCAACGAGAAGATTTAATTCCTTCTGTGTGTGAGGTGATTGGGATTTGCCTGGAGTGACACACAGACGGAGAAGCAGGAAGATTTAGTTTTGAATACAAACTGTGTTGAAGCTAATCGCCTTCTCCTTTACCCCGAATTCACGCCAGAAACACCATGTCAGCGACTCGCATACTCTACGTAAAAGACTGTCCGTCCAATCAACACCCACATTATTTAGAAGCTGACTGAATGCCAGCAGTTGGGGGGAGCCGTAGAGCTGTGAGAAGAAAGTGTCTCCACCAGAAATACCACGAAGCTATCGGCCTGTCTGGTGGACAAAATGAGTTTCAGTACTCAAACCAACTGCATACCAGTCAGACCTTGAGTTTGCAAACCAGTCAGTCAGTAAACCAGTAATGCAGTCATCATAAAGTAGGCCATTTTAAAATCCATAAATAATTCTGAACTGCTGTTACTGACAGCTGAACCACTCTTCATTCAGAGCCAGATGCTGTGTTTGTGTGTGTGTGTGTGTGTGTTTGCATGCATGTGTGTTTTCAGTACAGTATGTAACCAGGCCGTGTGCTGTCTCTCCCCCCTCCTCCTCCAGTCTGTCCGGCTGCCCCATCGCTGCCGCAGAGAAGATGGCGAAGGTCCACGAGAAGAGCCACACGACTGACACCGGCAGTAAGACCAATCAGACGTCAGACCGTGTCCTCAGGTACCTCCCACTCTGAATCATCTGACTCGAGTCAGACCCACTTTAAAATACATTTTAATAATAATGATGTGTTTTGTCGCTGCAACCTCCAGTTGTCAGATATTAATGAGAGATGCTGAATGGTGCATTCAAATCTAAACATATACTAGAAACAGAAAGCTTAACTCGTCTTGTTCATTGTCGTTTTGGGTTTGAGAAACATTTAATACATGAACTTTTCTTAAAGCGGGGATGCTGAATGGTGCAGTGAAATTCCCCAATGTGCAGCTACTCAACGGAGAATCGTGTAAAACTGCCTTACAAAAAGGGGGCGAATGTATTATAGAACTTTTTAGATTCAACGTTTGTGAAATCTTTTTGAAAGATGCTGATTATATTATTCAAATCTGAGATGCTGAATGGTGCGGTTAAAAATTCCTGCACACAAACGCCCCCCCGGCATCTTTCGCCTCTGGTTTCCTTTCAGGCCGATGTGTTTCGTCAAGCAGCTTGAGATTCCTCAGTACGGCTACAAAAACAATGTTCCCACCAGCACGCCGCGGTCCAACCTGGCCAAGGAGCTGGAAAAATACTCCAAGACCAGCTACGACTACACCGGCTACGACAGCCAGCATGGCGGCTACGGAAAGAGAGGCCCGACAACCAAGTCCCACCACGGGCGAGACACCTCCCCAAAGGGATACGATGGTAAGAAAACTGAACGCACATCAACAAGCTGAACTGAATTGTAAATCACAATTTATTTAGTTATTTGTTTCCTTTGTTTAAAAGACACAGTATTATTGTTTACAGGCATTTGTGCTTATTTTTATTTGGCTTCTTGGTAGAAGGAGATTTTATTAATTATTAATAATATGAATTAATTTAAAGAAGTTAGAAGAAGAATAACAAGAAATAACAATGGGAATATGTTACACTCTTGTTTATTGATATGCCAAATTCATCACGTCTGGTAAAAATGAAAAAAAAAAAAATTAATTAGAATTCAATTATCCATTTTATTATTTTTATTATTGTCTTTTACTCTCAATCCTTTGTCTTTTTGAAGGGAATAAAACCTGCAAAATGATCCTACTATGGGGGATTTCTATTCATTTTCCTATTCTAGAGAGAACATTTTGTACTTGATGACAAAAGCTTGACAACACACACACACACACACACACACACACACACACACACACACACACACACACACGCTCAGTACTCAGTGTATTCTCTTTGTTATAGCACTGAAAGCGCCGGTGTTTTTCGCCTCTCCACATGGCTAGAGTGAAAGCAGAGCAGAGTTATGGAAATGCCAAGCTAAGAGCCTGCCTCCTCTGAACAGTGGATGGAGGGATGGATGGAGGGAAGGAGGGAGGGAGGGAGGAGGTGCAGATGGAGGGATTGTGAAACAGGAGAGAGATAATGGAGGCGAGCCCTGTTTCTTTGGCTGGGAGCCATTAGTGAGACGCAGGCAAGAGGGAGGTTTTTAGACGAGGTGTCTGCGCTCCCCTCCGTCACGACTCCCTCCCTCCTTTCTAACATCCTTCCCTCCATCAGCATCACTCCAGCCTGCTGAGCCCCGATTCACCATCACACCAGCATACAATCGCTAGTCTTTCTCATTTTTTCTTTGTCTCTACAGATTCCTCTGGTTCCACCTCTGTCTGTCTTATTTTCCCTCTGACTCTCTGTGTCTCCTTTTTTGTTGTCTAAAAATCGCATGAAAAGCCGGGAACCAGCAATGTGTTAGTCTCTCAGACACTTTCGGACTTCCCTACCCTGTCTGCCTCTTTCAGCCCCCAAGCCCATTTGCTTCTACTGAAGACATAAATCTTCAAATATGTAGTTTCCCTTTAAAAAAAATGCGTCCAGAATTTCCTAAAACACTGTAGTTTTCAGTAGCGGATTACTACACATTTGGTGCTTTTGTGAGTGTTTGGGACAGCAGGATGGTGTATGTGGGTCTGATGGTGCTGGTCTCAATGCAGAATATCACCAGACTTTCAGATTCTTTCTTTTTCTTTAGTTTTTTGCATATTTTAATTGAACTTCAGTTTGCAAATTTAGATCCACTGTAACAATCCATCTGCTGCACTCTTTGACAACCAATCTAACAAACCAGCCTTACGTGTGTGTCTCCTCCCAGCTAAGCGCTACTGTAAGACGTCGAGCCCGGCAAGCAGTACGACCAGCAGCTACGCTCCCAGCAGCAGCAGCAGCCTGAGCTGTGGAGGAGGAGGTGGTGGTGGAGGAGGAGGAGGTGGAGGAATAGGAGGAGGCGGAAGCAGCGCCAGCAGCACCTGCAGTAAGAGCAGCTTCGACTACACCCACGACATGGAGGCGGCCCACATGGCGGCCACGGCCATCCTGAACCTGTCGACGAGATGCAGGGAGCTCCCGCACGCTCTGGGAGGGAAACCCCAAGACCTGCTGACACAGGTAGTCTGAGGCAGTGTGCGCAAATACAGCACGTCTGCCTTCATACATCAAATTCACACACTGGAGGGGCAAGAGGGGAAAAAATTGATATTACAATAATCATCAGAATGTTATTTTGACATGTATGGGATGTACAGTAAAGTATTTAAAAAAGACATGGCAAAAGTTTGACTCATTTATCACGGTGAGTTTTTATTGGAGAATTCAGGTTTATTACAACTTCAGTCTTGTTTTTGTTGTTTTTACCTTCTTTTCTATCAGTAATAATAACATTGTACCCACCAAAGAGATCTGGGAATATGATGAAATCACTAAAAAGAAGTCTGACAGATTAAGAAATGTGAGCAGTCAGGTTTACAACTTATTTGGAAGAGAAAACGAAGGTGAACGGTACATTTTTTAACCCAAACTCATGTTTTACACATCCATCCATTACAAATTCAGTTCTTCAGTCAACTTTGACCTACTGTACTTAACATTGCTGTTCGCACAGTTTCCGCGTGCAATGAGGGATTGTTACCAAAATTTCAGGTGCGATCACTTGCTGTTTAACCTCTAAATTAAATGGTTTAGATGATGTGGATAAACTGTTTTTTTCCATGTTTCCAGATCTCAGCAGTCAACTTGGTGAGTACAACGTTATTATTTCTGTTAGAAATGATGGACAAAAGTATGAAAATAATAAAAAGCGTTCTTTCATGTTGGTAGTTAACCTGAATCTGGGAACTAAAACTTTGGCAAACCCAGATAGATGGTCTGATACTGGTTCACACTAGAGCCTGACTGTTACTGACATTTTGAGGCAGACACTTATATTGTAAGTATACTGTCTCAGCCGATGCTTTAGCCAAACATTAACACAATATGTCATAAGGGTATTCTCGGTTGGCTTGAGACATCCAACTTTTAACAACTGTTACTAAGTTGGGACATGGAGTTTGAAAGACGTGGGTGTTTACAAGGAGGATCTAATGATTATGGGAATTATAGGACCCAGTTTTTGGAGCTTCACTCATACTTTGGACTTAAAGCCTGGAAATTTCGGCCTCTGCTGCTTTAATTTGAACCATTTTATATTTAAACTGTGACTTGTGATTACCCCAACTGTATAAAAGTGCTAAATCAACCGAATTCACCGACCCTCAGTATTCTCACGCATACATTTATCTGCATTACATCTGAGATCATCAGCTCTTACCCTGCCTGTCTCTATCAGAGTCCGGTTGGCGACATGGACGACAATGGTGCGGTGGATGTGGCCGGTCAGCCCGGTGGTCCGGAAGGCAGCGGGACGGTGTTAACCCCCCTGCAGCCGATGTCGCCCCAGCGGCAGGCTCTGCTCAACAGCCGCTGCTACCAGCTGACCGAGGCCGACTGCTGGGACCTGCCCGTCGACTACACCAAGATGAAGCGGCTGGGAGACGAGCAGGACCACAAAGAGGTAACAGGAAGGTCTACGTCACAGAGTTTACATTCAACAGACACAACAGAACTTACAGAGTTTAGAATCAACTGATTCATTTCAAGGCTTTAGGGTTAAAAAGATGCTGTTCATGGAGTTTACAGTTCAGTTTGGATTAAAAACCACCACGGAAGTTACAGTTAAGAAACTTTATGGTTTACAAAGTTACATTATTTACAGTTTACACACAATAGAAACACTGCAGCTATTTACAGTAATAGTTTACAGTTTACAAGTTACAAGTTTACATTCAACAAAGTTACCATGCCTATTTTTACAGTTACTACTAATAGTTTTGATGATACTATGAACTGCTATAATATAAAGTTACAATAGTAACTACACAGATTACAGTGAACAGAAATGCTTCAGAAGTTGGAGGTAGAGAATTAGTTTACACAGTTAACTTTTTACAGGTTCAGTTTGTAATTGAATTCACATCTTTGAGTTGTAAAGTTTAATTTGCAGACTTTGTAAAGTTTACAGTTTACATTTGTACTGTCGACAGAAGTTAGATTAAGTATTAACACTTTTGTTACAGGTTATATGCAAATTATTTCTTGAAGATTTCCTGGAATAAATTATGTATTTTATCACTATTATATACATTGTTAATTTACTTTTTAATTTAGGTTTAGTTAGTTGTGTTAAAAGTTGTTGATTGCCAGAGGAATTTCCCTTAAAGAACTACTCCAATTAAATATTCATTCAATAGCCATTAATTATTGGAAACTTTATCGTCATATGTGTTGAAATGTTTTTTTGCTTGTTTCCCATTGATGCAAGGTTTTGGTAACAATTAATTGGAATTAATTAATTTGAAATGCACAATATCTGTTTTAGCTCTGCACTATAAAAGTCCAGAGCTCATACTTTACCAGATGTACAGTGAGAATTTAGGGTTAACACAATTTATAACTTTACTTAATTAAAACTTATAACTAATAACTAAAAATGTACACAAGTCTACAGTTTAGAATTTACTTAAGTGGTTTGTGCTGCAGCTGATATTCATACAGCTTACAGTTTAAAGTTTACAGGCATTGAAAAAAGGTTAATATGTCACATATTATAAAGAGTCCCTCAGAACTTATTTACAATGACGCACATTAATGGATTCTCGTGGTAATGTGTATAACATCAGTTTAGTTCAAACTGTTCAAAAGTTAAGTGATGTGGAGGCAGAGAGAATCACTTAACTCTGAAACCTTAAAGCCACCTTAGACTTTTCATTTGAAGATTAATGTAACATATGCTTTGAATAAGACATGAAAAGATACAAATTTAAATATTGCTCATGCTCCACACTCTGCCCTTACAGTTTATGATTAAGGGCTATAACCACCTAATTTAATAGTTAGGCAGCATGTCCCCTAATCATGCCAAGTAAGGATAATTTGAAGCATGAAATTGAGAGATTTAAGGAACCCAGAGTTTATATTAAAGGGTGCACGCATAGATTAAGAGATGATTACGCTCTATAAGCTGTTTAAAGGGATGCTTGTCCCCTGATGCATAGCAGAAAAGCACCATAGAAGAAGTTGTGGTCTTATTCTGCGAGGGCGTACTTCTGGTTGCTAGTACGCATAATTTTTGCATCACTTTACATACATAAAAGGGAATTTTGTAAGCTTAGTAGAGTCCAGTGTGTTTGCATGTACACCTTCGCTAACCAAAGGCATGAAAACGGAAAGACAGTGCTTGCCAAAGTTGTACATCACCACTAACTTTTTGTTGTTATTATGTTGTTACCCTAAAGCCACTAAATAGAAATAGTTCAGTGCTGAAAGCAGCCGAATAATGAGGGAAGGCCAAAGACAAAGATAGTTGCTGTAAAAGAGGAGCTTGATTGTAGTTAAATACAAGGTGTTGATTTAGTTTTACAAACTTTGATATAAAAGAAGAAAATGTGTCACAGGCAGGTGCAGTGAGGGTGTCTAAACGTCCTAAGTGACGATCAGGCAGCATGAAGCTAATTCTAATCAGATCAGGACCCGAATTTCTTCTGAGAATCACACAAAAAAAAAAACAATAAAACTCGTTATTCGCTGAAAGAGAAGAATAAGACACATTTTCAAGCGACTCTCTCTCTTATTACTTACGGCAAATCAATCAGAGACAAGAACTGTGTCCGAACTCTCTCCCTCATTTACTCATTCATTACTCCCAATATAATAGACACACACTACTTTGCTCTATAGTCATTTGCATCGTTACTGGCGGCTTTAGGGTTGTTAGCAGAGGGTAGCGTACGTGACATGGACAGTAGTTTTTTTATTCCACTGTGGGGATTTTCGAGGGCACTATATAGCACATTTACACAGTCAGAATTCGGACACTTAAATAAAGCGGATGAAGTAAAATGTGGCGCACTATATTGCTGATATGGAGTGATTTCAGACACAGCCAGAGATTTACTTTGCATATATCACACTGTTAGTTCTTTTTAAGTGACCCTCCACTCAGAAACATGCTTCTTGTCCCTACAGTTGGATGTTTGAGCATCATGGTGCAGAGTGATGTAGAGTTGAACACTAGAAGGATGTTTTCACATTAAGCTGCTGAAAGTGGAAAGTTGCTCTGAGCTCATTGAAAATCTGATTTGGTCCTGGTCCCGGTCCAGTGTGCACCTTGTTCAAGTGTGATGTATAAACGTGAAGCCAGCAGTGCACACACACTGAGAATGGAGACATCTTGTGTCCAGCAGGAAAACTTTATTAAAGAAATTTGCATATTCAGAACTTCTGGAATATTAAGAGTAGATGATTTTTTTAAAGGATTTTGTTTGTGTAAAAAAACATATCAGACACTCATTATTGTTCCAAGCTATTTGTATATGTCTTAATACATGTCTGGAGGGGATATTTAAAATTCTTCCATCTTAAGATTTGGTACAACATTGACAGGTGCGGACAATGAAGATGCATGATCGCAGACTAAATCACTTTAGTTTTGTTGCTTGCAGACATGATAAATGCAAAAAACAAGAAAAGTGGTGTAACATCCTATCTTTAATTCAGAGTAACTACCTTACTCCGAATTATACATATATCTTTCATATATATATCTATATCATATAACTCTCCAAAGACAGGCTTTCTTAACCAATGTGAGACTTCTGGAGCTCTCTTAAACCTGAGAGCATTCTTAAGTCAAAAGAAGTTTGATAAGTATCTTTTATTCTTAAGTTTCTGAGTAGGAGTAAAAGTAGGAGTTTTAAATATAACCCTGGATGATTTGATGGTGATGGATGCAGCCATCTTTGCAGCAGGCTCAGTGCGCTCTCATGTGGTCAAAAGCGGCACTGCGCCAGCTCAGATGCAGCAGCTCTCTGAATGAACGCTTCAGGAGCTCGAGCACGGTGCATTAAAATGCTGAATTACACCGCTAATACATAAGTAAAACATGATAGATCATCTGCACGCTTTAAATCCTCACAGATCTGATATCACACAGAGCAATCCATGCAGCAAATTGCTACATTTGCCTTGTTGGATTCAGAGCGCTGAAGTGAAAGGTTTTAATCAGGAGAGTAATTGCGTTTGTTAATGAAGCACGACATTGCAGAGGAGGCTGGAGCCTGGAGCCCGCTGGCTGATGGGATTTTCTCCAGACAGTCCTGAACGATTTCTGCTCCCGACTGAGGAGGTGTGATGTGTGGACTGCAGAGCAGACTGCAGCGCTCACAGCCACAAAAAAGCTCTCGTTCACTCTGTCCAACTGGTGCAGAGGGAGTGTGAACTGGTTAACTGGTGCTGATTTATTTCACTGAAGCATTTCCACATGTCAATATAGTCAGATAATACAGTTTGGGCAGGAGAAAGCAGGAGGAAATGAGTGTATTCTCGCCTCCAGTTGATTTAACAGACGCCACAAGGGAGGTAAAAATATTGGAAATGATAAACTTGGCTCACAGATGAGTTCATCTTGTGTCTTGTCATCTACAATGCATGATTTTTATTACTTTTGAGATAATCTAATTTTGTTTTTACAGTATTTGGCATGCAGATTAAATGAATGCACAGATTAATAATTGGTTATTAAGAAAACATGCTATAAAAGATGTTACATTTTTCTACTTTATTGTCACAGGTTTAACATTAAACACAAGATATAACAACATGTAGAAAAAAACAGGCTCTCAAATTCAGCCAAACACTGTATAATGGTGATATTGTCCGACTGTCGTTAATAATTATAATAATATATAATAATATATCAAAGTACTCCTGCTCATTTTACTGAACAACACATTATTTCCAAGGACATTTTCTTCTTATGGCCTATGCAGCTTTTCTTTGGTCTGAACCAGAAAAGTACGGAAGCTGAGGTTTAGCTGTGATTAGGGCTATAACTAATAATTATTCTCATTTGCTCTATATATTATTTGTTTGGTCTTTAAAATACCAGGAAGTAATAAAATAATTAATAATAATAAAAAAAAGCCGATTGTAATTTCTTTACATGTAAAATTCTAATAACATAGAGTACTCAAATAGGTTTCACATTCTCTGTTAAGGAGGATTTTTTACTTTCATCCAGGTTCACGTTTGAACTCATTTATTTATTTATTTTAATTTAAAGTTAAGTTCAGTTTAGTTGTCGATTACTTTTCTGTCAATCGACTTGTCGTTTTAGTTGTAATTGAGATCATGACTTTATTATTTTGTTATCAAAATAAAATGTTTCCTTGTCCTTGAGGCAAAGGTGACGCTTAAAGTAGATAGTGACATTATAGGGTCATTTATTCCTTGTTGTTATTAAGATACCTGCCACAAAACATGCATTATTGGAGGAAAAAACTACAAAACACATTAAGAAGAGCTGCAGATCAATCATCATCTCAATTTCAAAGGTCCATATGGAACTGTGAACTGTGTACATTTTAATGTTGATCATCAGAAAAGCTGCTAAAATACACTCTGATGTAGCAAATAAACACCAAGCCAGTGTTGGTCATTTAGCTAGTAACTAGAATTAGAACAAGTTTCTTGTTTTTGAATGACTTTCTGACGGTCAACCTGCTTAATTAATGTATTTGTATTTATGTATTGGTTTATTTTATAGGTGCAGCACAATAAACACTGCTGTAATGCTAAGGTATCACCTGTGTCTGAAAGGGAAACATAACGTTGTAGAAGTGCACTTTGTGTAAATATGCTTACATAGAGCTAGTAGTGATATGTTGTAGTCTGCTTATTTCTCGTCCCTACACCAGAGCGACGAGCTGGATCCCTTCCAGGAGCTGCTGGACGAGCAGCGCTACCCAGCCGAGGTCACCATGCCCAGCCCCAAACACCACAAGTACCCGCCCTGCAAGGAGAGCAAGAAGGAGCTCATCACGTAAGACTCTAAACCTGATTAACACAACATTGTTATAGGATGTCTAGAAGTACTGAAAGCCAACCAGACTTCACTTTATTGCCCCTTTATTGGAAACAGGCCTTGCAGACATTCAGTAAGTATTAACATAGCCCAAAACAAAAACAAGTCTAGACCTAGAGGACGGAATGAAACTAAATAACAACCTTGCAAATTTAGAAACAGAATGCAGTGGCCAGAAGTAGAAAGTAATTGTGTAGGTTGTTTTTATTATTCTTTTTATTTTTGGCTGCTCATATTAAGGTAAAAAAGAAAGAGAAAAATGTTTCCTTTAAAAGCAAACTGTTTCCTGATCATAATGTACATTATTATTTAGCTCAGTGAAATAAGGACAGAGAAACGTGGGTCCTGTATTGTTCACCTTATTCTCCCTCTTCTCTTCTACTGGAAAAAATAAGATCAATTTACTAAGTAGCATTTACTTAAAATGTGCCTCCAGTTTGACGTCATTTCACTTGTTTCAGTGCCAACTTCACATGCATTTTATTGAGGAAAAACCATTGCATAAGTCAAGTCACTGAATAAAATTTTATTGTTAAAAAATATATTTTTTAATGTGAATACGAGATTCACAAGTTAAAATTCAATTTGTGTCTCTTTTCCTCCTGCAGGTTGTCAAGCTGCCAGCTGGCCGACAAGAACATCCGCGGGATGATGGCAACCAACGCACAAGAACTCAAGTAAGTCTACAAAGTCAAACTAAGTCTGTGCAGTCTGGAGTCCGAATGGGAGCCTGAAGTACAAGACAGTGCTCATTCAGTATCCTGACCTCCTGTGACACTGCTGTTGTGTTTGTGCCTCAGGTGTCCGACCCCCGGCTGCGATGGATCTGGACACATCACTGGAAACTATGCCTCCCACAGGAGGTACAGTAACCACGCTGCCTGCTGCCATGAATCAAACTACAACAAAAATATACAGTACTTCTCTCTATGTGTCTTTTTTTTAAATTGTCTTCTGTCCTGCAGTCTGTCCGGTTGTCCACGAGCCAAGAAGAGCGGTATCAAGATCCTCCACAGCAAAGAGGACAAGGATGACCAGGAGCCAATCAAGTAAGGTTTCTGAGAGGCTGCATAACTTAAATGTGAAGAGAAACTTTTAAAGATGTGTGAGAAATCTTACCTCAATATGTTTATTTCATTCTCTCAATTGACCAAATTATGCTCTCAAATTACTTAATTTGCCCCCTCACCTTTATACCCATCGTAGTGTTTTGTTTCACAGATCAAAATATAATCATAACCTCAGCCTAGACAAACATCTTAAATAAATGGTTCAATTGCGCTTTCATCATCTCAGAAACATATCAAGACCATTTATTTTTACCAAAAGTCTGGATTCTTACTTTCATAACTAGTTGGATAAATTACTGTAATTTCTTGCTCTCTGGCATCAATAAAAAAATCCCTCTCCTGTCTGCGGCTCATCCAAAACTCTGCCACCAGGATTTTGACAGACACTGAGCAACATGAGGCTCCACTTTGAAGTAATGTTTCTGGCAATCTGACAAATCTACGTCAAATATTCACTCCCCCTTCAGCTCTTTTCTAACTCCTAATAAACATATCTGGCTCTTTTCTGCTAGATGCTTCATTATGCTCACCAGCTAGCCTCTAACTTTTCTTTTCTGATGTTTGGTAGTGTACAGGTTTTATTCCTCTAAAAACAGCTGCCTGTTGCTGCTGGAAAAGAGGTTGATGAGAGTGAACTAAAACATTAAAGTTGTGGCTGTAAAACCAGAACCAAAACTTCTGCACCTTGCATCAACCTACTGAGCTGTGTGTTTAATACAGTTCTTATAACTTTATAAATATAAGATTCATATATTCTAGTGTGCAAATAGAGCTCATAGCAGCCACATTACAGGGAAGTCTGTCATGCTGCTGACAGATCCATCCATCTACTTTCTCTTAAAATGCTGCCTGTGTAATGCTGACCTTTCTAACTTTAGGAGGGAATATTTTAGAGAGGAGCTGTGGTCAGTCCTCCACTTCACCTCCCGCTCCCAGCAGGCCGAGTCCAGTAAAGGTTAGCACAAGTGAGCGGTTGACATTTTTGTTAAAGCAGAGCCATAATGTTAAGCCAATATGACCTTGTGAATAATCTAAAGTTCAGCCGGTGTCAGTCTGCAGCCAGCTGTTGCTGCCACCTCTGTTCCATCCACCATCATCATTAACAGTGAAACTATAATTAAGCTTAACCTGAGCTCGGCTGGGGAGCGGCCCGCTGTCGCTTTGGCTCATTCTAATCAGCCCAAATGTCACTGCGAAGGGCGTTCTGGGATGCAGGAGGCAAAGCAGAGTGTCTGGAAGCTGAGGTGGTGTCATCTTCAGAGTGAAAGGTGTTTGTCCGGCTCATGGTGACACCGTGGTGGCCTGGAGGCCTGGAGGCCTTGGAGGGGTGGGGGTGGGGGTGTATGGATATGGATTTGCATAAGACTGCACCAACGTTTTTTCTTGTTTTAGCCCAATAACTAAAAGTTGAGCTGGTTAAATGGAGTGCTGGCAGCATATGAGGCGACAGGTATGACATTTAATCTCTATCAGCTGATAATCAAACAGCAGCAGGTGGTGAAGATGCTGTGGTAAGATTTAGTTTAATCTTTTTACAGCTTTTAAGTGTTGGCAAAGACACTAAAGAACCTTTTTCTTTCTGTATTTAGTCACGGGAAACATGTTCATTAGTCTATAAAACACATATAGTGTACATATTCTCTTTTATAATAGTACTATACTGCTTTATATTTCCTAATGTAAATGTTTCCTTTTAATATTTATGTTCTTGAATTTACAGCACTTGTTTTTTATCTTGTTTTCTCTCAAAATGTTAATTGTTATGCACCAAAATATCAAGAAAAATTCCTTGCCTGTGACAATCTAGTTGGCAGTAAACCCCAGTTCTGATTCTGATATTGTTTGGGATGCTGTTAGTATTTTGTTTACATGAGCTGTTGATTCAGTTCAGCATAAGCGGTGTGTGACATTTTGCGTACTGAACACCAAATTAAGTGAAAATCACGGCCAAACACCAGTTGAGTTTTGTGCAGCCATTCA
This sequence comes from Dicentrarchus labrax, assembly GCF_905237075.1. Taxonomy (NCBI): domain Eukaryota; kingdom Metazoa; phylum Chordata; class Actinopteri; family Moronidae; genus Dicentrarchus; species Dicentrarchus labrax. The sequence continues at coordinate 19,567,138 of NW_026136708.1, forward strand.
CACTTGGATGATGTGTGTGGAAAAGCAGACAATGTGACACTTTGTCTGTGTTTTCTTGTGTTTGTTCTTCCTCTCAGGTGTCCGGTGCCGGGCTGTGATGGACAGGGTCACGTGACGGGGAAGTACGCCTCCCACCGTAGCGCATCAGGATGCCCCTTGGCAGCAAAGAGGCAGAAGGACAGCTACGTCAACGGCTCGCAGTTTGTCTGGAAATCTGGCAAGACAGACGGCATGAGCTGCCCGACCCCAGGCTGCGATGGCTCAGGACACGTCAGCGGGAGCTTCCTGACCCATCGGAGGTGGGCGTGGCTCTGTGTCACTCTGTTTCAACTGTATAACAGTTTTTTTTGTTTTTGTTTGTTATTATTACTGTTATCCTCAGCTCAGTGTTTATTCTGAATGAACAATTTGCAAATCATATCACATGTAGATTGATTGACGCTGACAGACTGCCATTGCTTTTATTACATTCCTAAAATTAAAATCAACTTGCACAATCCATCCGTCGTCAATGTATGTGTGTGTGTGTGTGTGTTTTATTCCAGTCTCTCCGGTTGTCCCCGCGCCACCTCTGCCATGAAGAAGGCCAGGATGAGCAGTGTGGAGATGCTGACAATCAAGCAAAGAGCAAGCAAAGGTCAGAGCCAAACCCTAACCCAAAACCGATAAAAACTAAAACTTATTTGGATCAAATTTAAATGTTGTTTTTGGTTTCAGGAATCGAAAATGATGAAGAAATCAAACAGCTGGATGAAGAAATCAAAGATCTGAACGAGTCCAACAATCAAGTGGAGTCAGATATGATAAAACTGAGGACACAAGTAAGATGATTTCTGTTTGCTGTCTCAGAAATACATTCAGACTTTGGGTAGATATCTGCTGGTGTGGAAAACAGCTTAAACAAGAATCATGTACAAACATGTAAGTAAGAGTACTAAGAGTTTATTTTGAATAAATTAGAGAACCAACTTTCTATTTTCTCTACTTTATATATAGTATAGTTTGCAAAAATAGAACATATTATTTTTGGATGAAAAGAATAATGCCTGCACACTGACTGCAAACCACAACTTTATTCAAATGGACAATATTTAAATAACAGTCCCAGGTTAATTATCCATATTTCCCTGTGTGATAAACATCTAAAAACACTATTAACTTTCTGAAAAGAATACATCAATCCCAAAGCAAAATATCTCCAATAATGACAACTATTGTTACATGAACGAAAAACAGTCAAATACTGTACATGACAAAAGCATGTTTCCCCACAAATCTCCACTCATATACATATTTCCATTTCTTTCTGACAGCTATACCCAAGGAGCCTCTTGCCAGTAAGGTCACAGCAGATATTTTACTGTTAGGAGTGACACAAATTACAATCTTAAGTGAAATCTTCGGGGGGGGGTTTTCCCTGACTCAAACTCAGTGGTTAAGATGCTGACCGTGAACCACGACGTCACTACAGTGTTTAATGCATCTCCTTCACTCATTCCCTCATCGTCTACCAAAAAAAGAAAAACAATCACATGCTTATAATTGATTTCCTCACATGCAGATCACCACCATGGAGACCAACCTGAAGTCCATCGAGGAGGAGAACAAGGTGATCGAACAGCAGAACGACTCACTGCTGCACGAGCTGGCCAACCTCAGCCAGTCGCTCATCAACAGCTTAGCTAACATCCAGCTTCCACACATGGTAAGTTCGCTGGTTTGTTCGACTCATATTTTTATAGCTTCAATAGAACCGTTACAGTAACAAAAGTTACAAGCTTGGAAAGTAATATTTTCTCGTATCCAGAATTTGCCTTAGGATAATTTATCTCAGTATCACATGAAGAAACCTTATTTTATGTTAATACGAATATTTTGAAGACAGACTCACAAAATTAAGAAATTAAATGTTAAAGTTTTATTTTGGTAGGTAATTGGTCAATAACCTACCTACACAATAAGAGCTATAAGTTCATTCCTGAAATAGTCTGTAGCTTTTTGTTTTTGCCTTGAATTCAGCCAGGTAGCAGCTTCTTCCCCTGAACAGGCTTCAGGCTGTAATGTATTTGAATGAAGTTAGTTTGTTTTATTTTCATTTAGTCTGACCTGAGGTTCTCAGCGGTGCTTCTTAATTGGATTATTTAATGAGAACAATCTATAATTTGCAATTTGACTATTTTGGTAGAAATATTGTGAGGATTGACCCGAACTAGTTGTTGTAAACAATGAAGGATTTGATTGAATGTTGGTTCACTCCTGCGATGTCAAAATCACAAAATCACACATTTCCAGAGGGATGTTAGTTTCTCTTTAATTTTGTATTGTTCTTAAAAAGTAATTCTGTAAAAAAAAAAGTGGAAAAACTGCTGGTGAGATCAATTTCTCCTTTTGCAACTTTTGTCTTTGGAATCATTATTACATTCAAACATGACTGTTGTCCTATTTTCTTGCATTGAAGAACAAAATAATAGACAAAATGATGTGTTAAGATTGAGATCTTTCGCAGAACACCAAGCTTTATTTTTTCATTTTGCTTAGTTTTACTCATCATTCTATATGACGGAGTTTGGAGCTTCTATGTTTGTCATAATCTCATAATTAATGTGCTAAATTAGTTTCCTGCTTTGTTTTAAACACTGTTTGGGGGACAGTAAAGATTTGAAGTAATCCGAGGAGAGCTAACATCTGCTCGCGATTTTAATCCAGTGAGGTGTTAAAGTCGTCTCCAGCCTTTTCTGTAGCGACACTCAGGTTTTTTCCTCATCTGCTTCTTTGTGTTCGCCACCTTCTTTTTTCCCCCAGCAGTCCATGCTGTGCTTCTTCTGTGCTTTACAACGCCTCACAGAGTTTCACATAAGGAAACAGCCCCGTCTTTTTTCAGTTTGAGTGAAGTGCTCGTGGCTGTTTTGGCGTCATGTTGTCTCAGTGTAGAAAGAAGACTGGGGCTAATTGGATAATCTCTCTCTAAACAGTATGAACCCGAGTTGCTTGATGACTGGACTATTAGCCTCCTGTTCTTCCATTCATGTGCGGGATCGCTTCATATCACACTGCAAGAAAAAAGTCTGTCTTAACAAGCAATCTGATCTTCATCCCCCCTATAAAACAAGCTCTGAATCTTGCATCAGAGTGGATATTTTCACATCAAAAAACAGTAGAATTGGTAGACTTTTCCCGTTATTGTAACGGAAAACACCAAATAAGGCTTTGTTCCCAATGCAGGACTTCATTCTCAGATCCAGATTGGTGGTCAAATCTGTATCTGTATTGTAGGACATAAGCTTTGCAGATATATCTATAACAATACGTGAGCTAAGAACTCTGATTGGCAGAGTAAAAAATGACAAACAATGTCATGTTTGTCCATTTTAGTTTCTACAGTTTTCTACTACAGTTATTTTCCAGTTCGAGTTGAATTAAATAAATTACACTATTCTTTCCATCGTCTTGTTGTTATTTTAAGTACGATAACACTGAGAAAACTTTCAGCTGCAGTGCGAACAGAGCCGGAGGGGGAATGACTTGCTAAGGCGGACGTTGTGTGTTTTTTTTCCCGGTGTAGCTTATGAAGCCTTGTGACCACCGCCGTGTGTCTAGCGGGCTAATAGACTTCTCTGTACACCCTCTCCTGTAGAGACCGCTGCCACAGAAAGAGGCCCCAGTAAAGCATAACTGCTGTTTACAGATGCCTCCCAGAGTAAGAGATCCATTTATCCTTTATCCAATTATCCTTCTCTTCTGCACTGTCATCCTCCCCTTCCTATAACTCCTTTAGCCCACTGTGGCGTCTGCACATCAAACTATCCATTTAGTATACAAGAGTGTAATCATCTTTTTAAATAGTGACAGAAACTACCTGCGGCTGTTCCTGACAAAAAACATCTGATGTGGCTTGATACCTTTTGCAAAAAACATTGATTATATCTGAGAAAGTACTGGGGCTATTGAAGCTTTGAGAAGATGTCTTTAAAAATAATTTGTCTAACTGAAATAGGTAATTTAAAAATGAGACATCCGAGTCTCCTCTGAGACTTGGACCTCTGACTATATGATACAAATCAGATTCACATGAAAAAGCAACAATAAGAGGAATTTGTTTCGGAATCAAAATGAAAGATGAAGTCCTGGTTCTGCTATTAATAGTTTTAGATCCACAAACCTGGAGGAAGAGCTGCTCTGGAATCAAAATAATCTGATTGGTTGAGTTAAACAGTGTAGTGATTGCACTGCAACTTGGTGCAAGTTAGGTAACTGGCAAAGAAAGTCATAATACAAGTATATGTAAATAAGAATGAAAAATAGATTTATAAATAAAAACTAAAGTAATTCAAATTCTGTTGGGAAAAAAATACAGATAAAACATTGCATGCAGTGAAATAAAGTTTAATTTGTCAAGGAAAGCTGAGAGAAGTGGTGATCTTAGGCCATACTGTGAAGTCAAGGGACTCAGGGCAAAATTAAATAAAGATTCCTTACATTTTATAGATGCCTCATAAGGTTATCGGATCTGTGCATCCCTAGTTTTCAAAGGGACCATGTGTTAGGAAAATAGCAGGAAATAGTTTTGATAAAAACTCATTCGTCAAGATGAATGCATTATCCAGAGTAAGAAGAAGACACCCTTCTGGGAAGAGGGATGTTGCTCATTTTCCCCCAAAACTGCAACGAACAAACTTAATTGCTTTACCCCCAATTGTATTTGGGTGAGGGCAGAAATAGACAGATATTTCAAAACCTGGACAAATAAAACAGAAACTACCTGCATGGCTAGATACTATTAAGGGTGAGTGTAAAACTATGTAATTGTGTCATTTTTGTCATATTTGAGATTTGAAATCGTCTAATATAGACAGTGTCTAGGGCTCAGAAAACACATGCAGGTTAAAAAGAACTGGGCCTAAAATCGAGCCCTGAGGTATGCCACATGTACAGTAAAACTTAGTAAAACACTCAATGCTTCTTTGCTTTGCCCATTGAGGTTGAACTCAACCAATAAGATTGTTGTTGAAGCCGAAGCTGCTCGGTCTCTCAGAAACACTTAAACGACCAAACTCCCAGTTTTGCTAGGCTAAGCTGAAGTACCAGTTGTGTCTCTTTCATCTCCCCATTAACCTCCCATTGATTTTTAACATCCTGATTTTGTCTCCATATGCTAAACATTAATCTTCCATCTATCCACAAGCTAACCATCCCTCTCCTGATTTTTGCATGGTTTGGAGTTGCACTGCGTAGACCTTCACAGGCTGAAGTATAGATGTTAGTTATCATATTAAAATGTAATAAAAAGGACTTTTTCAGTGAGTTTGTGTATCTGAACCATGCTTTCCTGATAGTGTTCCCTCCCTCCCTTGCTGTTTGCCTGTCTTCCAAACCTTTCCCACAATGTCTTGTAGGAAATATACTGACTGTCTGTAAACACATACACACCTCCTCTTATCCGTCTGATTGTTTGTTTCTTCATGGGTTTCTTTCCCCTCACAGGAGCCAATGAATGAACAGAACTTTGACACTTATGTGAGTACATTGACAGACATGTACACTCACCAGGACCAGTACCAGAGCCCGGAGAACAAGGCGCTGCTGGAGAACATCAAACAAGCCGTTCAGGGTATCCAGGTCTAGCCCTGATAGAGGCCAAAATAACAAATGCAAAGCAAAAACAACAAAAAAAAAAAGTCAAAAAGAAGGGAATTGGTTGTTTTTTGCTGCTGTAATCTACCATAGTTCTTTTATTTCTTCTGCTGTTATGCTCTCAACTCCATGGGTATCTCTTTTTTTAAATTATTTTGATTGTTGTTGCCTTGCTTTGAAAAACAATTACCAACGTTTTAAACAAACATTCACGTTTTGTACATTTTCATATGATCTAATATAATGTGATGTACTGTTTATAGCTGCTAATGTATGCACATTCTAGTGTATATGTATGTATTTATTTATCGTAAGCTTGAATCATTTTCTTTTTTTAATTTCAATGCGATTTACATACATAAAAAAACTGGGCGTCACGGGTTTAACGGGGAGCAGAGCTGCGAACGTGAAGAGCAATCATTTTCGAAAGGCTTCTCTCACGAGCTGTAAAGCTGGAGGTCGTTTAAATGGATGTGAATTCATTCATTTTTGTAAGGTTTTGAAAGTGGAACGCGTGGACACTATTATTACTGTAAATCTTTGGCTAAAATTATAAGAAGAACCAATGCTATAAGCAAGAAGATTTCAAACATCATGACACGGAAACTTACTGGTGCAAAATCCCATCATCCCCCTTTTCGGAGTTGTTTCGTTTCAAACTGTCCTGTTCTGTCGCTTTTTTTTGTTCATGCGAAGAACGAAGCGGGAAGACCCTTGGCTTCAGAAAATGTAGGAGACAATCTGCCATTCTGAATTTCTTTTTAATCATCAACCTTGACTAGCTAATAGGACAACGTGTCAGCAATATTGGTATGATAATATTAAATCGTTTGTTTAGATATGGGATGCAATCTATATGAAAAAAAAATGTTTGGGTATATGCAATTTCTTATGAATAAAACTAGCAAAGAGCTGATAGATCTTTTTACTAACTATAAATGTATTGCGTTTTGTATAAACCTTTTACTACAATCATGTTTTAGGAATCTGACGCGGGTGAAAGGACTTTGGTTCTGTCATGTTCGACTTTGCACAGGGACACCTTTGTTTCCATGTTTTGATGTTTTTATTGTCGATTAAGAGGCACTTGGCAGACGAAAGGATTTGTAGATATGATTTTCCTTTCTAAAGGCTGACGGCTCCACTGGACTTACAGGGTCAAACGTCCCCATCCGTCATTGTATATTGCACTCGTCCTGTAGAAAACGTCTTTCCAATCATGCATCTTATTGTCTGAGCCACAATGGGACATGATGCCAGACGACATGATGACCAAGCAGCACTTTTTTTTATTAGCTTTTGATTGTTATTGAAAAGATAAATGAAAACTAGAGCCAGCAGTCGTAACGCGATGTCTGTGCACTGAATTTACCGACTGAGTATTTGATCTGAATCGGCCTTACGATGACATTCAGTCTGAAATCACAGCACTGATGGAATATGTTTTCTGAACACCGTCGATCATGCATGCACTTTATTGGAGTATGTCAAAGTATTATCACGTGGTAAATGAAGCAAAAACTGTACAGCGAGTTTGTGGAAACTGTGACTTTGACAAGACTTTGTGCTGGTGATTCCTGTTTGAAAGCCACCTGGAGCATTGAGTTGATTTGTTATTTAAAGGAAAACTCCCCCTCTGGTCCCCTTACTCTGTTAACCCCCTCTGCTGTAGTTTATTTTTAACATCAAATCCATTTTAAAAGACATATCAAAAACAGAATTCTGATCCACACAAAAAAACTCTGATAAATGCTGTTTTTAACCACCAACAACACAATTAAAAAACAAACAAACATGAATGCATCGTTGCATTGGTTAACATGAGACCTGTTTCTCTCTCCAAAAGCGACTTTTTACAACTTGTAAACAGAGCTGTGAAATGAGAAGGGTTTTGCGAAAGCTCCATTTCCATTCAGCTTTCAGTGCCGTTATTTTTCAAAGAAATACTCTCCAGTTCTGATGTAACTGATGCCAGCAGCATCGACGCTAACCCTCGGCTGCCATAGCTTTTTTCAAGAAAACAGTCACATCTCGTAGCTCATGCCGTAGCTGACAGTAGTTCCTCAGAGGACGCTGATTGGTTCGAACCACATAGCTTGACGTCTTGCAAAAAGGATTCTCTCGTGATTTTGTCATCGCACGAGTTCAGCTGCATCCCTAGTTTTCAAAGCGACCATGAGTTGAATAGGTAGTAGTTTTGATTAAAAACTCATTCACCAAGGTAAATGTATTATTCAGAGTAAGAAGAAGACACCCTTCTTGGAAGACTTGGAACAGTAACAAACAAACTTGCTTTACCCCCAACTGTATTTGAGTGGAGAAAAAATAGACAGATCTCTAAAACTGCTCAAATAAAACCAAAACTACCTGCATGGCTAGATACCATTAGGTGGAAGAGAGAAAATATTTAATTTAGTCATTTAGGTGAACTTACCCTTTAAATTGAACTTTCCAAATATATAAAATTTGTAAGATTTACATCAGAAGAGTAAGTACATCAAGAATATTTGTTAAAAAGGCATTAAAACGTGCCACTTTGGGTTTGAATTACACACGTTCACTCAATTTAAGCCTCATATAGCTCCAATGTGATAATGTCAGACTGCGTGGAAAATATCTGTGAAAACATTTAAGGGGTAAATCTAGAGTTAACCATCTATAAACCAAATCCCAACCGTTTGATTGGTGACTCGGGACCCCTAAAACCTCGTGTTTACCCACCGTTTGATATGACTGAAACATTTCTCTGCTATCAGTCCAGTTTTCCACAGGAAGGGAAAAGTATCAGCTAATGGGGAGTTTTCCTTTAAAGTTTGTTTCTTTTTGGACTTCTGCTGCAAAGCCTCATTCCCTGACTTCACATCTCTGTCCAAAGCTTTGTGTCTGCAGCTTCCTGCCAGTAAACTACTGCATTAGATAGACTGACAGCTTGTATTTTTTATTTAGTCAGTTATTCTTACTGATAACAAAGGAAATGGGAGTTAAAGCACAATTCTGCCACTTAAAGACAGTCAATAGACTAGATATTGTAATATCAGATGTAAAAGCTAAACTGTAACTATTTACATAGAGAATCTCAACACTAACATGTGACATGCTAGAATGCAAAAGAAAACCATATGAATATTTGTGAAATCATCAGTTTATGAAAATGTTACAGTTTCTTTTCAGCGGTGCATTGATAAGGGGTTTTTATACAACATTCATTTTCTCTCCTTTTACCCCTTTTTCTCTGTTACTCGCAAAACTTTCAACAACAGTTTTCTTACCACATGGCATGGGTTTTGTTGGTATTTTTGCTGTATGTTTAAGGTCACGAGTTGCTACGTGATATTTTAATTTGACTTGTGAAGTTTGTACAATTTTTATCATGCTGGTGTTGGCATCTCTTGCTCTGAATAAATCTTGTGTTGCAACACTGTTTTACGACCTGTTCTTGTTGTTGAATTGAAAGTTAATAACGAACGTTCACTTGGGAATACATCTATTTTTAAAACATTACTGTCAAATGTATTTTTAAATTTTGCAGGGTAGCTGTTAATTTCAATTCTAGTTGCTGACAAATACCATATCAACATGTTTTTGACCAAATACCTCAATTTTGATGTCTATAGAATTTGTATTGATATATAATCTATTGCTGCTCTTTGTGATACCAGCAGAAAAGTCTGTTTTTGTTCAATAATTGTAAAGGGAAGGATGTTTAAAACATGTATTTAAATTTTTTTTTTTTAAAACTAAATATTTTTTAGATTGCCTTTGTAAGTAGCAGAGGTCAATCAGTAAATCAGAATTTAATTTAAATGTATAAACATGTAAATGGTAACAATAATTATAAAAAACCAAACAATGCAGCCACAAAACACAATGTGGCCACAAGAGGGCGCAAATTTGGCGCCAACGCTGTTTCCCTACATTGTTGTATTTCCGGGTCAAAAACACACCCCTTCCGGTCCGAGAAGCAACCGTAGAACACAACAACAAACCGGGTCGCTGTCTTGTGGCGGTCGTTTTCTGAATTCAGAGGCTTATTAACGGGGCTCCGGTGTACCGTTCGCCCCACCGGGGGGCTGGTTCGGTCCGGGCGGAGGAGTGACGGTTAGCATGGTGAAGTGTGTTGTCTCTGGGTGTCCGAACCGCGTGGCGACCGTTCACGTTAACCGGGGGATCTTCAGCCGACCACCGAAGAGGTTCTTCAACTTCCCCAAAGACCCGGCACGAGTTAAGGTACGGACGTGGTGTGTGTGTGTGTGTGTGTGTGTGTGTGTGTGTGTGTGTGTGTGTGTGTGTGTGTGTGTGTGTGTGTGTGTGTGTGTAGGGCAGCAAGATATGTCTCCTTCTCCTCGGATTGTTTTATTAATTTTGAGTCATTTAACTTAGAGCATTGGAATCTGTTTTATTTTATTAAAATAAATGATGTAATGATAAAATTGTAGGAGGACGTGCGTCTGGTTACGTGCTGTGACTCTCAAGTGTCTGATTTTGGACGGTCCTTAAATGCATCACCAAGGAGAGTTGTAAAAACAGTCCCTGCTTGTTGTAGCTGTGTCACCACTTGGGAGTAATGTGATGTTTTATAGTCTTTTAAATAAATAATAATGCAGCTTTGAGTGAGGAAGGGTAATAAAGTGTTACTGTGATGCATCGAGACTTGAATTGTGTTTGCCAGGTCCATAGAAATAATTTGAGATATGGATTCAGAAAAACATTGCTGTGGTGTTTTTGAAACTAGGGAAGATTCAAAGCTTTGAGTTCGGTGCTTTGTTGTGTCTTTAATCAGAAAGTCAGTAAGCAATAAACATCTGTAAACATCCAGTGTAGAAGAATGCAGCAGACTAACACTGATGACTCTGTTCAGGTATGGCTGGCCGCACTGAGGGAGACGGACACGCAGGACTCGACAGAGCAGCATTTAATTTGTGAAGACCACTTCCTTCCGGAGGACATCTCCACCAAGGGGGTCAACAGCGACGCCATTCCCATCATGCCCGCCTGCCTGGATGGGCCCTTGGGCATGATTAGCCCCTGGGGAGCCGAGTCATCTGAGGAAGAGGATCAGTGGGCCACAGGCGGCGGCGACGATGATGATGATGATGAGGATTTCGAAGGTGGAGATGATGGTCCTGTTTGTGTGGAGCCTCCTGCACCAGAACCTGCTGCAGTGGATCCACCACAGCAGGTCAGGATATTACCATTATATTTTCTTTTGTGACTCACATTATATTAAACTTCTCTGTATGTCTTTATTCATATGTACCACAAAGGAGGTTCCACTCAAGTTTCTTGTCACTTCATATTGATTACGTGTTGATACTGATGTTGTTATTCTCCTGTCAGTCTAATCAGTTGAATATCAGTGTAGCAGAAAGAAATGTGGAACTGTAAAACATCCAACATTAACTGCAACTTAAGTGTTATCACTCAGAAATATGACAAAGCGCTACAACATGATATGCAAAACCACGGCCACATTGCCCGTTTACAATTGCATTTTATTTCCAAGAATATATGGATGCAAATTTTCTTCTAGTAAAAATATTTTATTATAATATTCTAATATTGAAGTTGAGTTGTTCAAATGCAACCAAAAGTGATTCACAGATTATGTAAGTTGGAGACATAAATGAGTAGAAAAGGTTTGAAAGGTTGTCAAAAGAAGATCTCTCTGTAATGATTCTACAAAGCACATAACACGTAATAACCCAAACACGTCAGACATTATCAAAATGTTTGACAACATGCCTGTGACCAATTATTTAAATGACAGCTTTAACCTGCTCTGTTTGGACTTTCTGAATTCCAGGATCCAGGAGCCAAGAAGACCTCAGAGTCCAGGACAACTGGGTAAAAAAAACTCCTGTTTTCACACTGTGTATTTTAACAGAAATTACAAATTTAACTTAAAGTTGACTAACATTTTATTGTCTCTTTCTTTCCAGCATCATCTTCCATCAGATGAAAGAGATGGTTCAGACCAAGAAAGTCACCAGACAGGGTGAGTTCTCCTGTCGTTCATCAGTTAGCACAAACCGCAGTGGCAGATAGTTTGGACACTTCATGTGAATTAGCAGCAGTGGGAGCTGTTGCATATTTGTATCAATATTTGAGAGTAAAAAGAAAAAAGACAAAAAAGTTTGAATTGGAAGACGGGAGACCGTTTGGTTTTCGTTAATTCCTGTTTAAAAACCACACAGATAAGCAAACCATAAACAGTAAAGGTTTATAAAGCGCTTACTTTGGCCATCGTGTTGTATTCAGATGTTTCCCTGGGGATGCTGACGCAGCGTTTCCTCAAGCTGATGCTGGCGGCTCCAGACAGCACAGTGGACATCCAGCAGGCGATGAGCCGCCTGCAAATCCGCAGGCGACGAGTCTATGACATCACCAACGTCCTGGAAGGCATCAGCCTCGTCGAGAAGCAGTCGACCAGCAGATACAAGTGGATGTGAGTGAACAGATGAGAAGATATTCTTTGTGCATCTATTCTTTTATGTTTGTGTGTTTTATGATCTCATTTATACCTGCTTTTTTGTTGTCCATCCAGAGGAAGGAGTCAGATCTCCAACTTTCTGTGGAGGAACGAGCAGAAGTTCCAGAGAGAGTTGGACAACCTGAAGCTGGTGGAGGACACGCTGGACGGCCTCATCAAAAGCTGCGCTCAGCAGCTCTTCGACATGACCGATGACTTGGAAAACGCTGCATATCCTTTCACATCAGACTTAGAGGAGCAGTAGCACTGCTGGTCATCTAGACCCTCCTGACTTTTAGAATGGATTTCCATTTATCCATCTATCATTTATTGCCCCTGAATCAAGGAGCTTCTCATAACCTGATTTTGTTAAGAGCCCATACAACCCACATAATGACTTTTAAACGTCAGTGTCTTTGCTTATCATTGCATTATTGCCTCCTGTCCCAGCACCAAACAGGAGACAGAACATAGTGGAGCATTGAGCTGCTAAAGTGCAAGATACTTTCCTCAGGAACTGGTGGAGACCAAAACAAAGCTTAAAGTCTAGTGAATATGCCCCCAAGTGGTCAAAACATCAGTTATTGCAGGTTTAAATGAGCAGAACCCCTAGATCCATTCTCAGCTCTTATTACATTCCTCCTATTGTCCAACAATATTAGACATTGTATTTTATACCTCAGATTAATATGGAACATTATGTACCAAGACAGACAAGAATGCAGGAATAACTCATCAGATTAATACAGTAGGCATGAAATAAGTTTTTCTTTAACCTTTCCTTCACGTTGGCCTACGTGACCTACGAGGACGTCAGCCGGCTCCCTGCCCTCCAGGAGCAGACGGTGTTTGTTGTCAAAGCTCCAGAGGAAACCAAATTGGAAGTTCCTGCACCCAAAGAGGTACACAACCAAAGACAGTATAAGAAGTAGGAAGGACATTATCTGAGTAGAGAATTTAAAACTTGATTCAAAAAGATAAATACACATTTCTTGCACTTTTCCAGAACATATCTGACAGTAATAAATACATTTTTGTCAGCTAAATATAGACATTGTTGATATTACAGATCGTATTACATGTAGATCTTCTCCTGTAGTAACACATTCAGGAGGTAGACGGAATAAAAGCGACATCATTTGGTTAACTCGTGTGTGTGTGTGTGTGTGTGTGTGCGTGTGTGCGTGCGTGTGTGTGTGTGTGTGTGTGTGTAAGCAGGACAGCATCCAGATCCATCTGAAGGGGGAGAAGGGTCCCATTATGGTGGTGACCTGTGATATCGGGACAGGAAACGCGACTGGAGAGAAGAACAGCTGCTTCTTAACGCTGGAGGAAAGCCGAATAAAGACAGCCACACTGCACACAGGTATAAAGAAAACTTACAAGGCGTCAGATATTTATCGATCTTATTCATGTTGATATCCAGAGTGGTAGATTTTAAGTCTCACAAGACAAGTAAAATGAACCTCTTCAACAATTTAACAATCTTTTATCTGCTCAAATTATTGTCAATCATGTGTAATTATAACAAGATCTGCAGATTAGGTTTAATGTAAATCAGGGCAACAAGGTAATGAGTGGGTCTCTAGCCTTGTTTCCAACAAGGTGGGATTCTTATTAGGTGATTGGCATAGTGATGCTGACATCATGTTCAACGTGTGGCACAAACACAGGAACACTGCATATATGGATATGAATCTCGCTATGTTGCTGTTTGACACAGCAAGGAGACAAAGCTGAGAAAAGGCTGAAGGCAGCAAGACAAAAGACTCGTACATCAGAGCGCGGGCGATGAAACGACTTTGGTTTCTCCGTGTCTCGTTAGTGACGTTTCTCCCTGTCTGATCAGTGGACAGCGGTATTTTCACTCCACCTTTTAGTATCATCTCAGCTCGCTTGGAAACTTGACTGGGGCGAAAATCTTTGCCAATGGGGGAAAAAAAGAAGATCTTTCAAGTGAGACGAGTGGAGCCACACCGTGCAGTGGAAACGATGAACCATGAAGTCACTGTGCGCTGATTAAACAAACACGATATACTGCGGCCTGCTTTGGGATCCTACCTGCAGTTTCTGCGCTCTACCCTTCTAACCTCACTCAACAAATCTGTTTGAGATGGCACTATCCAGGGGAAAGAGGATGGAACTGGCATTGAAAAGACAATACCCAGAGTATGGTAAGTAACAATGACATTAAGCATTGAGAAACTAGCAATCACAATATAAAATACCTGTCAGCCTCGCTGTTTTTCTGACTTACAGGCAATGTTTAGTTAGCTAGTGTTAGCTGCCTGAAAGCTGTAACTTTATCCTCTGTAACGTAACGTCATTGTCAATGCCGTGTCATCTATGTTTTGTTGTTCACCTGGCAATGTTAGTGCAGCCAGCGATGGGAGGAAAATAAAAAATAAAGGCATGATGTATCAAGTTATCCCACAACGATCTAACAGCCATGTGAGTGGTCTCTCTCTTTGTCTGATAGCATCAACATTATCTTCAGTTTCTTCCTCATCATTGTCCGACGAGAAGATATTGTCCATATCCAGGCGGTTATAGTTGGCAAAAACGAAACCAAAAACTACTTGTAAAAAAACATTTTACCAGATAAATCAGAAATTCATGTGAATCATACAGCTCTGTAAAAGAATATGAGCTGAGCCTGAGTGCTGAAGTGCGTGAGAGTTTATATTTTCTCTTTCCTTGTATCCACAACAATGCCGATTTTTAAAGGACAGACAACTTGTCTGTTGTATTTTACAAGACTAAGTGAGCATGCACACTTATGTTCATTTGCTGTGCTGTTAGCTGCCATCGAGCAACACAACTGTGCTGCTAGGGAATAATGTATTTCTGTTTACATTTTGTTTGGCTGTTTGTGTGACTGAAGAGAGATGTGTCATCACTTTGATTTTGCACCAACCCACATCCTCCTCCTCAATACCAGTCTTCTTCAGCTGAAGAAGGAATCCGACAGGGATTAATTAGCGAGGTTTGGGTTTGGCTGTTTAGATACTAAGATAAGAGAGGAGAGAAAATGTTCCTTTATTGATCCCAGTGGGAGAAATAGAGGTTTGACTATTCAGTGCCTTTTGTTGAACCATGTTCAACTTTCGAAGTCGATGCACTTGTCACTTTTTGTGAACTGACCAATCAACCTGGAGGGCAAAACAATGTTTTGTTTGTATTGTAATACCTGTTTCTGAAATGTTGCCCTTGACAAATACTCCCCATATTATAATAAAAAAATAAATGTTGATAATGAAACAAAATGCCCCTGTGTCAAGTGTAACAGGATGTGCCAGGGTAGAATAACCAGTGAAGGCTGGCTGTGTTTGCAGAGTCTCTGAACACCATCTAGTGGTACCTTTCAGCAGTGTAGGGAATCCTGATACAGGCTGTTATTAGATACATTGGATGGTTTCCGGAAAATTAAGCTTTCACGGAGGAGCTGGGAAATAACACCCTTACAAACAAATGATCTGAATACCGGTCAGTTTGCAGCTAACTCATAAACAGTGCCCTGACTAAAGAGGAAGATGAATACAAATTGTTTGCCATAACATATTGTTTGCTTAAATTACTATCTTAACAACACAATGTCCTGTTTGTTTGGGCACTAAAACATGACTCAGAAATATTATTTTCTTTTCTTCAATTTATTTGTAAGTGTATTTATTATTGCTGGCCTACTCATACATTAGTTTGGCCATAGGCCTAATTGTTCTTGCGTATAAAAATAAATGTAATTAATATTGATCAGTGGAGATGTTGCCCTGTAGGTTCTTTTGATGAACATCATAATAATAATAATAATAATGATAATGATGATGATGATGATGATGATACTGATACTCTTTTATTTCTTCTTTTGTTGCAGTACAGAAAGCTCCTCCAGCCAGCCAGACGATGGATGAACTGTCTGCATCCCTTAAAGCTGAATTTAAGCCTGGAGATGTACCTGATTCATCTGAGTTCAGTGAAGACCAGGAGAGTGGAGATACGTCTGAGTTCAGTGAAGACCAGGAGGGCTGGGATACCTTTGACAGGGACACCCATCCCCATAAACCTAAGGAGAAACCAGGTCAGCAGACCCGAAAAAAACACAAGCAGAAGAAACCATGTCGCCAAACATGTCGGAAGAAATGCTGGAACAAAATAACAGAAAAAATGAGGAAAGCGGAGCACACAACGTACAAGAAAATGACCACCCAAAGGAAGGTAACATTCATTCTCAACAGGGTCTTTCAACGCAAGATTGCACGTTTGACATCTGTTGTTCCCAGCAGACGTAAAAAGTCAATATCTTACCATCTTAGAGATGACCTGGGTGAATTACAAGAGGTATGCAAGACCTTCTTTCTCACAACTCTGGGATACCATCCAAAAAATGACAGGTTCATCCTAGCAGTCATCAGGAACAGCTCCCCATCAGGCTCGACATCCCCCAAAGAACACCATGGAAGACCTGCCCCAGCCAGTAAAGCCAGTTTCTCCCTAAGTTACAAACACAACGAATCATTAAATCCGACAGTTAGCCATTATAGATGAGAACACGCCCCCAGTCTAAGATACCTCCTGAGTAGGGTGACCAGTTGTCCCAAATCCAGAATCCTATCCTTTTTTTTTGTCCTGGAAATGAAGCGTTAATAGTAACAGAGCAAACTAAAACGAGAGCTGTCTGTGTTCTGGGAGACTGGAGCTGACTTGGTGACGTTGTAATATTGGAACATGCTGCACTGAACATATTGGTTTATGTGTATTTTGGAGTGCTGCTAAACATAACAGAGATACATTCAACAAGCTGCTGCTGTCACCACAATAAAGACTCTAAATTCAACTCAAACTCCCCTGTCTCATATTTCACCCATTCTCATCTGGTCACTCTACTCCTGAGTGATGTAAATGTGCAGCTGATGCAGAAGGAGTTTACTGCAAACCACCAGTGCTCATACGGAGCAGTAAAGAACAGCAACACCAGCTTCAAAGAGTCCTGAAGGCTGAAGTATTTGCTTCACCTGGCAGAGATCAAATTCAGGAGAGGATCATGGACCATGTGGGTGAAACTATCCCAGGATCAGGAGTAATTCACACCTCTGGACTATCTCATGAAGACCACTCTTGACAGCTCTGAGCAACTCAGGCCTGCAGTGAATGTGGTTGGGAGGCAGAAGAAGGCAGACATCCGGACAAAAACTGCCCACTGATGCTACGAAACAGCAGGAAGTCTTGTCGGAAGAGCTGCAGATGAAGAGTGAGCTGAACGTCAGTCAAATAATCGGACATAAAATTGGACTCTATATATTTACTTTTTAAAATAAATTATTCTGCTTTTCATTAAAGTAAAAATTATTGCACAAATCCATAAGTTGAGTTCTTAAATACTGTTAAATACAATTATAACAAAATCAGTGTCAAAATACTTTTTGTTAAATGAAAACAACATCGTAGTTGCTGCACTTTGTTTTTGCTTTAGAACCATTAAAGACAATACAAAGGCAGTTACTAAATTTTTGGGGTCAAATCAGCTGTCATGGTTTTTGAGCATAAATATTACCATACGAGTACATGTACAATTATAACATGTATATCTATAACTCATTTTGCTGGTTATTTAAAACGTTACACTTTTAAAACACTTGAAAGACATTTTTCTCAGTTTGACCTTCACGTAGTTACTGCAGTCAGTCTTTGTAGGGAAGTGTAGCTACAAAGTGTTTCCTGTCTACCTTTTTATAGCCTAGATATTCATATTTCATATTTTCTATTATTAAAAGAAGAAAAATAATCAAATACAAGTTAGAACATTTTATTTGTAAAGTATATCTATCTTCTATCTATAAAGCAAGAAATCTTTGTCTGTCAGTGTGTGTGTGTCTCTCAAATATCTCTGCAGATCAGGATCAGACTGACCTGAGAGTTTCAACATGGCTGCTGTGTGGTTTAAGGGTGTGCAACGTCAGCTTTGTTTGGACTAAAGATACCGTTAATAAATTATTTCATAAATTATTTAGAATTCCGCTAGCATTGGCAACGACAGCCACCATAGCCACCTGCGCACCAGAGCCAATCACTGAGATCCTGACCCACCAAACATCCTGGGAAGTGACGAAGTTACGTTTTTCCCTCTAAATTACATAATTATACATAATCATCAGCAGTAAACTGGACGCTGTCTGACTCCCTCACTCGCAAGACGGAGAATGTTTTAACACTCCGTGAGTTTTTCGCCGGTGACAGACGCTGCTTTTCGGGCAGACAGGAGGACAGACGCTTCTCCACGTACAGCTGTGGTATCCTGCGTCCCTGATACTACCTCCAGAGGAGGATCAGGGACGGAGCGACATCTCCCCCCTCGCCACATCTGAAACTTTCACACAGTGGAGGGTGCGGAGAATTGGCGCTGGATCCCCGAATCTCTCTCTCTCTCTCTCTCAATTCAAATTCAAATTCAATTCTAAATGGGCTTCATTGGCATGAAAGTTTTTTAAAAACAATATTGCCAAAGCAGAGTATTCAAAAACAATACAATATATCAAAGATATATACGTTATTATATGAACATTATATTAGTTATATACAGTGTGTGTGTGTGTGTCTGTATGTGTCTCTCTCTCTCTCTCTCCTCTCTCTCTCTCTGATGTATGCTGGCCTATATTAGAGGACTAAATAATATGTCCTAAATGTCCCTGACGTCCCACCTTCAAACACAACCTCATTTGGCCATCCATGAAAAAGCTACTTAACCTCCCACTTTTCTATAGCAATACTTCCTAGGGTAGTGCCCTAGTAATTCAAAATATTAAAAGAAATAGGCCTTTCCATATGGACTTTTTATATAAACTATCCATAGAATTATTGGAAATGTGCTACATTGTGATTCTCTGGATATGAACTTAACTATATTGGGATATGATTTTTTGCTCATATTGCACACATGTACTGACTAGCATGGGAAACCTTCAGTTCTCTGGTTGACAAACTGGCTTTGCTAGTTTACACTGAACCAAACAACACTGGCATAATACTGCCACCGTGTTTGATTTTAGATAACCTGTTTGTATGCTGGAAGCAATTGAGGTGTGATAACAGTGCGCGTCCCAGCATCCCAGCAGATGTTTATCTGATTTGGTTACCACCTCCACAGTTATCTTATCGGAGGAACAACAATGCCGCCGAATTCTGTGTCCATTAGTTATATAAGAAATAGGGACGCCTGGTTAGCTCTCCTTTGTTGCGTGTCATCCCCTCTCTCTACCCCTCCTGTCAATATCCATTAAAAAAAGGCCAAAAAAATAAGAAATGGCGAGGCAGAGTAATGGTACAACATTCCCAACGGAAACAGGCTGTATAAATGTGTATAAATGGAGATACTGTATCTAAATAACCTCAAACATATTTCTGTAGTTACACTCTGCAATCTCTTGTCTCTTATTGGCTGACAGTAACACCAATACATCTTGTGATCAGTTGATATGTGTTGTTTTTTATTAATGTTAATTGTTTTATGTCATTGTGGTGCTGTTGTCGTTGCAGAGTCCTCGAGTCCACAGAGCGCTGTGCAGAGCGCGTAGCCACCAGCTGACCACCAGCTGACCACCGGTTGACGCCAGCTCCAGATACAAGCCTGGAAAAACTACTGAACACTAAATATGTCGTCTACGGGTAGCAGAAGGGTCAGATGCAGAGATTTCAACTGACTGAGCTCATATGTGACACCTTATTCAAGTACTCGGCTGATATATGTTTAAATCAGCTGAAACATTTACTAAAATCAACAAATCCAAACTGATGAGAAGCAAACAAAGATGTTTTGATAAGAGAATCAACATGATAAACACTTTTATGGATCAATTTAATTTGTGGCTTTGCAAATGTTTTTTTTATTTAATTTTTATTTTTTGAAAAGCAAAGTTTTAATTAACCTGGTGTTGGTTCTGTTCAGCCTGGTCGGTCTGCTGAGCTCTCCGGAGAGAAATCATGTAAACGATGAAGATGAGGATGTAATTTTCTTTTCTATGAGGGATGACAGAGAGGAGTGAATGAGCTCATTTGCAGATGCAGTACACACTGTGCCTCGGTGCTGCAGAGAGCTGCAGTGCTCCTGGAGGCTTTGTGTTATACATTAGGATCATGTCCTGACATACAGTACATTGGCTGTATCATATTTGACTTCTTTATATATTGTGTTGGTTTTGGACATCTTGGTTTGAACTTTATATGTGGAAAACATCTCAAAGATTCTGTGATAAATAAATAAAATTAACTCCTATGAAGTTAGTGTTTGTTTGAATCCCTGAAGCAGCAGCAGGGGAATAATGGAAAATTAAAATCTATGACCATTAACCTCTCTAAATAATACTTTTATAGGTAATTAAAAAATATATTATTATTAGTAGTATGCACATCAAGAAAACCTACAGGCCAAAATCTTAACTACATTCTATTTTATAGGTAAAAATATAAAAATTGCAACTATAATAAACTGAAGAAAAAAAAACATATTTCTGAGTCATGTTTTAGTGCCCAAACAAACAGGACATTGTGTTGTTAATATAATAATTTAAAGGCACACTATGCAAGATTTTTACCTTAATATAACAGCTTCGAAGTCATTTTGATTGTAAACAAACTCGTAGTATAGCAGGAGAGGGACGCCGTTGGCAGAACCAGCAATGCAAGTCTGAAAGGTGGCGCCCGCAGCGACTTTAGGGGTAACTGTTTGACAAAACCAGAAAACTGCATGGTGTGCCTGTAAGCAAACAAATAGGCCTATGTTATGGCAAGCAATTTGTATTCATCTTCATCTTCAGTCAGGGCACTGTTTATGAGTTAGCTGCAAACTGACCAGTATTCAGATCATTTGTTTGTAATGGTGTTATTTCCCAGTTTCTCCATGAAACCATCCAATGTATCTAATAACAGCCTGTATTATGATGCCCTACACTGCTGAAAGGTACCACTTGATGGTGTTCAGAGACTCTGCAAACACAGCCAGCCTTCACTGGTTACACTTATTCAAGATGGGGGCAGTTTGAAGGCAGAGTGCAGTAACTCACTTTTTGGGGTGTTTGAGTATAAATATTACCATTTGAATAGATGTACAATTATTACATAAAGCTTTTGGCAGGTCATTTAAAACTTTACACCTATTTAAAACACTTTTTCTTTCGGTTGTCTCTGGTGGACAAACTGGCTTTGCTAGTTTTCAGTGAAACGCAATAAAACTGGAATAACACCAGATGTTTGGTTTGTAGAAAACATGTAGACGTGCTGGATGCAATCGAGGCGTGACATGTGACAACAGTGCCATTGTCCTGCCTTCCCCATTTTTCAATGCTGTTGAGCCGACTTAGTGACCAACTCCACAGTTAGCTTAATGGCGGAAGAACAATGCTGCCCCATTCTGTATAATATTTTACTTCTTCGTTTATTTTTTGTTTATTTTGGACATCTTGGTTTGAACTTTATAATGGGGAAAACACCTCAAAGAGTCTGTAATAAATAAATAAAAAGAACTCCTATGAAGTTAGTGCTTGTTTGAATCTCTGAAGCAGCAGCAGGCGGATAAAAAACATTCTGTTCCCCTAGCATAATACTGCCCCAGTAGATAACATGTTTGTCATCTCTGGGTACCAGAAGGGTCAGATGTTTGTGGCAGAGATTTTAACTGACTGAGCTCACATGTGATACAATATGTAAGTACTCAGCTGTTATATGTTTAAATCAGCTGAAACATTCACCAAAATCATCAAATCCAAACTGATCAGGGGCAAACAAAGATGTTTTGATAAAGGAATCAACATGAAAACCAAGCCTTAAGGTTCCTTGTTTGAATCCCTGAATCAGCAGAGGAATAATGGAACAGTCTGAATGGTTTGATGAAGTGTGTACAGAGATAATCTGGCACCTTTAACCTCTCTGTGGCTCAACTTGCCAACATTTCCAATGTTTAAAACAAAAGTTTGACCTCACGTTGTGTGGATCATGTTTAAATGCCTACTCTGGAACTTTTGTCTGTCTTTAAAGTTTTTGAAACAGGTTTGATTTTGTTCGTTTTTTCGCACAAGGCATGAGAAAAGCACACAGACAGAGAGGGGGGACAGCTCAGCTTCTTGTAGCCGCGGTGCAGAGTGCACTATGCGGGCAGAGAGTGGAGACAGCCTGCAGAGGAACCTCCAGTGGAAAGAAGCAAGGAAGGGAAGAAAGAGAGAGACAGCTCCTGTATCAGCAGGAGAACTTCTCCTTCTTCTAGACACCTTTGATCCAGTTACTTATTCACTTTCGATTGGAAAAGTAACTTTGGGTTGCGGGGACCACAAAATCCTCATTGCGTGACAACTCTGTCTCTAAAACGCTCTGGAAACCCATATGGAAAATATGGAGTTTATGTGCAAAGGCTTCTTTGAAAATGTACTTCCTGATTTCAGTTAGCACAACATCAGAATTTGCTGTAATTTAACAAACTGTATTTACTAGGACTGATTGTAAATGTATTTGATATATGTTGTTTAAATGGGGACTTTCGATGCAGGCGTCTTCCTCAAAAAAACAGAATACCTGACTGATGTAAGATAACAAATAAGAGGGCGGTATCAGGGTGTAATCTCATTTGTCAAACCTGTTATGGTTGTCCTATTCTGTGTTCAGTGTGAACATTATGCATAACTCTGTAGAAGTTCAAACAGTAAACTAAAGGTTTGTTTTGTACTGTCGAAATGATCGACTGATGGATCCGGTTCATCATCACTGACGGAGCTGCACTTTCTTCCTGTATAAGGTCAGTCAGACATCTTCAGTTTTTAATCTTTTATAAATTCAGTTATCAGACAAACTGAAACAAACAGCCACCATATCGGTGGTCTGGTAAGTAAGTCATGGTTAATAAGGAATATTTTACCGACTGAATAATATGATAAATGTTAAAAAAGTTAATCATTAGTTTGCAAAATTATGGAAAACAGACATTCATAAAAATCCAACTCTTAAAACAGAAACGAAAAATTAAAGAACTACTATACTTTCGTTTTTAGTACAGGTGAACATCATTATGCAAATAGTTTCCCAATGTGGCGTCGCGGGAGTGGCAGCTATAGTTACTGTGTATTTTATTATCTATTGTGCTGTTTTGTATCTTGAGCTTTTGTACCGAGCGATCTCCCCCTGTGTGTGTGGGGTCAGTAAAGTCTATCTTATCTTAGTTTTGACATGAAATGAGTCAACAGGTGAGAATCTTACATTTTATCAACAGGATTGATTATATTGTGTTGTGTATATTCACAAAACAAGTGAGGGAAAATATGAATATAATATAAATATAGTCTACAGCCTTCATACAGAAAATAGTAATAATATAATATTTAGCTGTAGGTCTACTTTAACTTCCTGGTAATCTCAGAGGCAATAGTGTTGTGCTGTTGAATTGTATTATTCAGAGATGTGTTTCTTATATTTAGCCAACCCTCAATGATATAAATGGATTAGACCAGTGGTTCTCAACCGGTGGGACACTCTCCCGGAGGGGCGCGAGTAGGCTACAGGATGGGAGGAAAAAAAATCTGATGTTACTGGAGACTTTTGTGGTGTTTGGAGCCTGACGTGAAAGGACGTATCACTCTGCAGTTACTGTGCTCAACGAGCAGCGGGTGCTGCCGTGAGCCCCTCCCCGGTCCAAAGCACTCACAGGCGGTCAGTCTCTGTAACCTCGCGCAGCAGCCTGCAGTCAGAGCAGAGAGGAGACACACACCACTCCGCGTCCAGGCTGCAAATGAATCGCGCATGCGCATGGCCGCCCCGTTCCCGCCCTGGGCGGGGTTTAAATGTAAATGTTTCTTCACTCTCACACAAAAAATACAACACTGCGCGTAACTCCATTCACTCTTGGCTAGTCTCTTGCCAAGTTCGCTTGTGCCAGCTCTCGCTACTCTATCTACTATTAATCTCGATATCATTTTCATATACTCCAAAACCCAAACAGTCTTTTTAAAGATTATCCCCATCTCAGTTATTTTTATGTTTTTATGTTTATTTTTTAACTGCTAGGCAGTGCACTTAGCTAACTACCCCTCTGCCTTTTTCACCGTGTTGCAACACACACACACACACACACACACACACACATACTGGTTTTTGTTAATTAGGAGGACTATTTTTTCAAACCAGTTTTTTGCGTAACCCCTTTCCACTTGTGCTAGAAAGATGTAGTAAATCTTAAAAAAATCCTATTTGAGCTATACAACACAAATCTCACTTCAAAATTTAAATAAACACATCAGAACTCAAAATACAAGAACCTGACACCATGCTGTATTAAGAGGACAAA
Organism: Dicentrarchus labrax; assembly: GCF_905237075.1. Lineage (NCBI taxonomy): Eukaryota > Metazoa > Chordata > Actinopteri > Moronidae > Dicentrarchus > Dicentrarchus labrax. The sequence goes on from NW_026136708.1 coordinate 19,591,554, forward strand.
CGATAATGAGGTACTTAGCTCCGCCCATGACACAAATAGTAATTAACAGGGCCAACTTTATTTGTCAGGACTATGGCCATACACATACACAAACATGTAAGCGCCGTGTATTAAAGGGTCAAACATGGATAAATGGAACCTTAAACAGACACAAGTGGACTGTGTGATACAGTGCCTTCACTTAAGTATTAGAGCAACAGAATCCATACTATTTGTGAACAGAAATGAAAATGAATGGCAAAATGAAATTATGCATGTCGACACGTGTCTGGCTTGAGAAAAGAGAATAAAACTAACGTGTCTTCTCGAAGAACTCGAGGGACAAACACCTATCTTTGTCCTTGCAGAGAGCAACACAAACACTACATTCAAGTAGTGCAAGAGGGTCAGTAGCTTAAACCCCACCCCTTTAAAACTCAATGTCACAACCGCGACTCCGGAACTGTTATGCCAGCTGACAGATTACACATAAACAAGTTACCTACAGTATCTTCTCACAGTAGAAATAAAACTAAATCATTTTGTATAAATACACCATAAAATATATACTGTATAGCTCTCCTCTCCTCCACAAACTGAAATATTTAAATTGTCCACCAGTGATGTCATCAGGACACATGGAATATTCAGGATTAGAACATGAGTAATCTCTGTGTTCTGATGACATCACTGGTGGACAATTCATCACATTTCCATATTTTAGCCAGGATTTTCTTTTCTTTTCAAAGTCACACCACGATTTCTTACAAAGTCTCTTATGTTTAGAATAGAGCGACCAGCTAGAGCAGGATCTTCTGCCTCCTTGCATTGCTGGCATTCAATCATAGTGGCCAGTTTTCCTTTTTTGATGTGTTCGCCAAAATGTCTCATGACCGCTGCAACCTCCATGGGAGACCATTGATGCTTTTTTGCTCTCCTAGCACTTTCCAGAGAAACTAGAAAAAAGACAAAGAAATTATCAATGAAAACAAACTCTACCTTTAAATAAACATTTTTAAAGTAATGAAATTTCTGTTGGGTAAATTATGTATTTGTTGTAACAATGTTTCTTAGCTATAAATCATGTACTGATCTAACGCCCGTTTATCCCCCTTTTAAAATGTGCATGCATAAAGAACATGCATTAGTGGGACGCAGTGGCTGCAGAATTGGGTATGTGGGTTGAAGATTGATTTCTGCCAATGCCAAAGAGCTTATTCTGACTCTTGCTTGGTAAGTTTGGTTGATTAGAGGTGGAGTGGAGGCCCAGTGGTTGAGAACCCCTGTTTACTAAATCAAACTTAATAGCCGAATTCGAAAATATATTCTCATTGCTTTGTTTATTACAGTTTTTTTGATGCTTTGCTAATTTGAAAACGCTAACTATGTGAATGCATTACTAAACAGATTATAATAGGCATAGAGAAAGTAGTTAAAACATTTGTCTCATCACTGATAACTAAATTACACCTATTTTCTAGCATCTGAACACTGATAGTTTAAAAAATACTCATTTTAATACAAGGTACAGTTCTTCATGGTATGTACATGGTATTTTATCTAATTAAGTCAGTTGATATAATAACTGAGTTGTAGGATTACAGTGTCCTGCAGAAAGATGAGAATGGTCACCATATTGCCTTTGGGTGGTGTGGATAATTTCTTTTGACCATTCTTCAGTTATGCTTTCATGCTTAAGTAACTTTGTGTTTAGTGACTTTTGTGTATGTGTAGCAGCATTTACCAGATTGTTTATTCTTTTTCTTTTTTCTGCTGGGCTCTTTGTTCTTCTTTAATTTACTGCTGGGCCCTTTTTCCTTCTTTTTGTTTTCTGCCGGGTTCTTTGCCCTTACCATCTGCGTTTTCACTTTCTGCTGAAAAGAATGAAAAGATTAAAAAAAACAAAAAACAACAATTGTAACTATAAGCATTTATTTTATGTAGGTAGGTTTCTCAAATACTGTGAAGTAGAAGATGCTCCTTTATGGGGTCAAGCAACTAATGGACCCTTTAAATCATGAATTTAGTCTTTGTTAGGTGAAATCAATTAGCATACTACACCCTTCGCCATCTTTGCATGTGACTTCATATCAGCCCACCTGTAAAATGCAAACCAAGTCAATTGCTATCTGGGACCTAAGTCGATAAGGCCCTTACTGTTTTCTTGTATTTCAGACACAAATTAACATCCCCTCAATTTGTGTCTGAAATACAAGAAAACAGTAAGAGATTACACAGTTACTGACTTGACAGTGAAATTACAATTGGTTAGGGATACATCATAGCAAGTAGTTACACTGTTAAAAGTCTAACCATCTGGTGACAATAAATACGTGCCTGCAGCTTCCTCAACAGGTTTCGTCGTTCTTTTCATCTCTGCAGAATCTGTAATAAAGTTTAACATTAGTCATGTGATTTCATAAATAAAACAAATTCAAGAAAAATCACACTGTACTTACCAGTCTGTGGATATGTGAGATTTCCTTCATCGACCTCTCTCTCAGCATCGACCTCACTCTCTGCATCGACCTCACTCTCTGCATCGACCTCACTCTCTGCATCTGAATCGGTAAACTGTAGGTTATCTAAGAAAATAAATTATATTACCTTGATGAATAATGAGATTCAAGTGCTATAGATTGCCTACATACAATGTGTGTTCCATTTTGCTAAAACACATTTGCTAGAAACAGTTCTAATTTTTAACTTAAACAATTTAAAATGGCATTACCTTCGATTTCAATCTCCTCAAGTGTTTTGCCTTGAAGGCTTCTGAGAGACCCTTTCTCCATGGCAAGCAGTAGTTTGGAGATTTTGGCCAGCTGGGTAGTAGCCTCTGGAAGTCGGTAATACTCCAGATGAACGCGAATATCGTGGCCAAGGAAGTCAGCAACCTAGTCTAACTCATGATTCTTGAGGTTCAAGATCTGTGACAAAGTTGCGAGATGTTTGCGTAATTGCGTCGACCTGAGGAGCTCAGGGTTTTCCGCCCCACATTCACTCGCATAGAGCCTCAAACAGTCCTGTCCTCTGTAGGGAGTCAGACAGTGAGGTCTGGCAAACAGGAACAGGTTTTCTGCCAGAACACCACAGTCTTTTCTTTTCTCTATTAGGCATGTTATGGCCTTCACCATGTCTGGTGAAAGTAACACTGCAACTTTCCGGCCTCTTTTACCCCTTAATTCAACACGACTGAAGTGTTGACAAAGGTGAAGTTCAAATTGTGTCAGTCCAAATGCGACATCCTTGTGCAGGGCACTTGTGTCTCTCTCCAGAAAGCCATTCAGCGTCATCTTTGAAATTTCTCCCCCCTTCTCCTGTTAAAAAGTATTACATTTGCCATGGTGGCTTTACAAAGTTCACTATATGATTTTGGTGAACTGTGGTCTTCCAAGTCCTTCAATGCTTGTTCTGTAGTCTTCTCCAGATGTCTATGAAGACGCTGAACATCTTCCATAAAAGGAAGAGTGGAAGGCTTGTTAAAGTGGCGCTCATTCAGCGTAGTTAAAGCGGTGTGGGAGATGAGTTCAGACCACTTTGTAGCATAGAGGGTTTTGAAACTCTGGGTTGACTTTATCAGGTTAGTGTCTTGTGCCATCAGTGCTCTGCAATGTAAAATGTCACTGACTTTCTGCAGTGAGTGACCCAACTTTAATGCAAGGCTTGGAGTACGGTAGCAGTGCTTTTCGTCATCGTACCCAGACACTTTCTTGAAAGCTTTGATGACCACATCAAAATTTGCAGGTCTCACAGCATCCTCAAGAGTATGTATTGAGAATTCCTTGCGGAGCGTAAGCAGAAGTCTTCCATTTTCTCTGAGTGTCTGGCGAATATAGTCATATTTGGTGGGATCCTGTCCATGTTTGTTAAAAAATGACTGGGCCAGCTGAAGAATACAAAAGTCACTTCGCACAGTAGCAGTTATCTCATCATCTTTCATGACAGCTAACATCTTCCAAACACCTGGGGATATTTGCTGACACAGATCTGACTCATTCATAGAGGCCAAAGACAAGACCTTTTTTCTTCCAATCTCTGAATTGGCTTCTACTGGTTTTGAAGAACATTTAACATGTCGCCACAGATCTCTTCGGAGATATAATGCCTGGCAGTACATGCAGTGAATATAGTCTTTTGCATTGTATTTTGTCTTCGCTGTGCGTCTTAGTTTTAGCGATCCAACTCCACTTGCTAAGACCTCTGAGTTATGCATGTGGTTTCCCTTGTTGCGTAGCTTTATAAGCATTTTCTGGCGCTTTTTGGACTTCTTGGGAAGACTTAAAACTTGAGCAACATCTGTATGCGTGTTTTCTCGTGACGTTTTAGGTGACGTGTAAACTTTGTCTGTAGTTTTCCACAAATGTAGCAGTAAGTTTTATTTTTGAGAGAGGAGGATGTGTTTGAGACCTGTTCAGCCCCAGCATCAGCGCTATCATCAACAATTATGCCTTCAGCATCAGCATTTCTTACTTTGGCAGTAACTCCTGATACTTCAAGCTGACTTTCGCTGATTGCATCTTCAGATAATGATTCTGCAGCTTCAGAAACTGACTCTCTTCCTCTACAAAACTTTCTTGGTGGTGTCTTTTCTTTTTGAAGCAGACTTGCTGGTGGACACCTCAAAATTCTGTAATTCTAAATGTCTGCGACTGATTTTTAAAGGCTCTGCTATGCCGTCCCACGAGCTGTTTGAATCAGCTGTGGAATCGGGCACATATTCCTCTTCTGATGATGCCACCTCACTTGAACTTTGTTCTTCACAGACCTGATAATGATTAAAAATACATTTATACTTTGTGTACTTGGAAAGCATTTCACTGAGAATAATTCTACTGAAACACTTACCACTGGCAGAGGTTCAGTGATGTTCACCTTGTGCTTAACATAACACTTTTTGTGCCAGGACTCGTAGCAAACTAGACAGAGAAAATTAAGAATTAATAAAGGAATATAGTTAATAATGTCATAGTAAGTATTTAAAAAGTAAGTGCAGCTGCAAATGGCTCATCTTGAACATATAGCAGAGTTACACATGGAATCGTTTTTAAAAAGTGTTCCTGTGGCATCATGTTCAAAAGATATGGAAATTACCTTTACACCTCACACCTGACCATTTCAGAGGTGAAAAGGGTCCTCTACATGTGACACATTTTTCTAAACTTGACATTTCTTCAGGGATGAGATCATGATCACAGTCCTGTTGACCAAAAAAACAATGTAATCAAAAGATTTGATCCTAACAGACACTTGGTGTAGAATATAAAAACCAATGAATTGTTTGTATTCTCTTCCTCTATGAAAATGAGTATAAGATGAATTTTTTTTTGTTATCCTTGTTATGAATGAAATTGTTTAGAAATTAACTTAAAACTTTAAAATCTACATTTATAACTTTTTACAATGTATAGTTCAGAGGAAAAAATATACATAGTGTATAAAAATCTATTCTCAACACAGTCTGTTCTTCAACAGTACATAGTATGATAAATGTTACAAAAACAAACAAAACAAAGGTACACCCACTGGGGACTTATAGAAAGGCATTGTATAGAACCATGAACATATGGTGCCAGTCAATACTATTTAATATTATTCTCATGACTTCATACTTCTACAGTAAAGTCATTGGAGATCAAAATTACCTCTGGTATGACTGCAAAGGAACTGTATTTGTCCACGTCAGAAGCCTGACACGGTATCTCTTTGGAAGTCTAAAATGAAGGGACGAACACTCAATGAGTTTGTTTCTAATGTACAAAACTAAAAGACCTGCTAATGTCTGAACCTTACATGATGAGGATTACACAGGACATGTGTACCTGAATGCTACTTAATATCATTCTTATGAGTTCATACTTCTACAGTAAAGTCATTGGAGATCAAAATTACCTCTGGTATGACTGCAAAGGAACTGCATTTGTCCACGTCAGAAGCCTGACACGGTATCTCTTTGGAAGTCTAAAATGAAGGGACGAACACTCAATGAGTTTGTTTCTAATGTACAAAACTAACAGACCTGCTAATGTCTGAACGTTACATGGTGAGGATTACACAGGACCTGTGTGTTTAGACACTTCAAAATATATCTCATATTAGTTTATATTCATAAATTTAAGGTCAACAGAAATCTATTTACTTGTCATAGTTTCTAACATTCTGAATAGGACTGAACAAGTTGAAATAGTCAAGTCTGATTAAGTCTCATTTTGCAAAATCTGCTCTCTTAAGCACTCTATGCTGCTGTTTCTAACTACCTTGCTTCTCCATGGCCAGTCGGAATCACCATAATTATAAGTGATTTCTTCCCCTGGACCAATATCTTTGAGTGCAAATAAACACAGATGGGGTCTTCCATCCACTCTTGTAACTTTCATTTTGCTGTTTGGGTTCACTTCATCGTCATTTACCAGTCTCCCTAGTGATCCGTCCTCTCTGGCAGCATCAACACTAAATATCAAGTATACAATAACAATTATACCTTGTACTGTAAGGGAAAGGACTGAGCATTTTAGTGTTAGCATGTCAGAAGAATATCCCTTCAACAATTCAAAGTATTCATCGAACAGTAAAAATTTCAATACTTATATTTCATGATTGAAACTAGTTTAACTGATGATGAGGTAGCAGAGTTTGCATCTCTGTGTTTAAATACACATTTAGAAAGTACACCTTAACAACAGTTACATACCATAACTGTTGTCCATTGAACTGGAAATCAAACATAAGAACTTTGAGTGCGTCATGGTAAACTTTCACTCGGTTTTCTTGTTCGTTTTTAGTAATGACTTCCCCTCTGTACTCAATGAGGAAATCTCTTTTTTCAAAGGGCCGGCAGCTGAACACACCCCGACCTAAAGACACACATGATAAGCAAAGGAGAGTAATAAACGTTAAACAATGCAGAGCTGTCAAATAGTAGCAATTGAAATTATTAACTTTTTTTGATCAGTTAATTAATTTAATTTGATGTTTTTTGTGGTTATTAAAACATTTTTTGTCAATTGAGTGGTGGAATGGCTTCTTCACTACCAAATTATTTCTATGGATTAATCCATGAACATTTTCTATTATAATTAAAGTATCTAGCTAGATATACAATTAATTATCCTCCCTAAAAAAAATTAATGATCCAACATAACAGCTTCTATTTTGAGCAGCTGTTTTGGAATCAATAAGATGTTCAATGATAATGATAATATATTACATTTAGGCAGTAACGGAGTAAAATAACGCATTACTAACTATATTTTGGTAATATTATTACAGTTACTGAGTCCAGTAACGCGTTACAATCCAAGCGGTCGCACAGGCGGAGGTTCGAAAAAACAACCCAGGCGCAACTGTGGGACTGAAATGATTTTTGAAATGTTGAATGTGATTCATTATTGTGCCTTGCATAAGCAAGCACAATACTACTCTTCCTCGGGCTTATTATTATTCTTCCGTACGTTTTTCGTTGGGGTCGCAGTGATACCACTGCTTAAGCTGTCGGACAAATAGTTTTGGCGGGAGACGCACTGATGCGCCAGCAACGCCCTCTCACGGCCCCATCTACTCCCATGTTAAATGTAGAGGAGAAATGTTTAAAGGAGCTCGTTGAACCTCTTCTCTCTCAATCTCCCCAGGTCACATTTTTTTAACTTTAACCACTGAAACTCGGCAGTGCTATAGTCAACAAGATGACGACGCTCACGGTCTTTTCGGTTTTCATTTCGGTCGTTCCTGGCCATGGGTTCGAGGGGATTCATTTTAAATGTTTCTGCAGCTGCTGTGGGCTCCCCTGATTGCCATGACAACCAAAGCCTGCTCACACACACACACACACACACACAGCTAGCTACAGAGAATGACATGGCATTAATATGCTAGCGCTAGCTGGCTAGAGAGCAAGACATGGTATTAACATACGGGCCAGAGTAAGGCACAATCAAAATTTCTTTAGGAATTTTCTAGTTATTATTGCTGTTCTCATGCTCTTTTTATTACTGCTATTTCAGGGCAGGATATATGCTCAGGTTCTAAAATACTTAATTACAAAACATGCCCTGTCTGGTTGCTGTTAGACCTGATCACCACGCTGATGATTTTTAAGCCGCGCAAAAGTTTGGCATATTAAACGTGATGTCACTTTGACATGGCGCTCACGTGGGCAGAGCGGGAAAGCGGCATGTACGTCTCTATATTTATGCTACCACTAACAACGGCACAAAACAAATCAAAAACACCTCATACAAAGTGTACCTTTGATGCCTAAAAGTCCTTCTAATGCCATGTGCAGCGGACTGGTCTTTAAAGCATGGCGCTTTTTAAACTGCTAGAATTAGCAAGCATGCTACACTGACTAGCATGCTTGCTAATAACAACGAGCTAAGCTGTCGCAAATCAGATGCTTCGGTGTATCCGAACATCATCAAGTAGCCTATACCATTTTGCTTAATTACATGACAATATGTATATAAATGCTATGTGTAAGGGGTTTTGTATGGGTCATACCGTATGTATCCTCCTCACCTGCAGCAGGATGAAGCGTGTTCAACTAACACTTCACGGCTCACACCTGAATTTACAGGACTGTACCAAGTTGATGGAAGAGGAGGGGGTATGAGAAATGGACGAGAATTCCTTTTTTTTCTAAAGAGCAAATTGATTTATTCAAGAACAAGAAAAAAATGCGTTTGATGCTATTTTGTCACTTTCATTCAACCTTTCAAAATAAATAGCTTATCATACATTTTGCTTTTATTAGAGGCAACAGTCAAATGGTATCTCCCACCAGCAATCTTTAATCTGTATCCATCACTCTCCAAAGGCAGACTCCAGTGCTTATTGAAGTAAGATAAAGTTACATTAGGGGAAATCTGAATTTAAACACCATTTATGACAAGATCCTTTCTAAAAATATGATATACAGTGTACATGAAAGGTATAAATAAATATATTCATGTAATCATTTAAAACATGGCCAAGATTTTGGCATGGCTCAATATAAGTGACTATAACATTTTAAAAAGGGAGTCAACACCAAAGCATCCAATTTACAAAGTAATTTATTTGGGAAAGATATTTAAAATAAAAAATAAAACCCCTGAAAAAACAAAAGGATGTGGAGGCCCAGTGAAACAGAACAAATGGTCTGTTGTCACTAGAGCATTAGTAGAAGGTCTTGAGCAGTTTAGCACACGTGCTACTTGAGTGACCGCAGAAAGTAGAGGAACTGGAACGCCTTTCTAGGGGGGCTTTGCAGTGTTATCTCTAGCCTTGAGGGACGCCCTGATGCAGCTACACATATCTGAGCTCACAAACCCTGGTTTGTGTGTTACGCTATTTTACACAAATGCCTAAAACTGGACAAACATTTTAATTTATTTAATTAACTTGATTTGTTATGCATTTCAACATAATTATGGAGGTGGCTTAATGATGATACCGATAAACAAAAATTTAAATCCCACAGACAGAAATGTATCCCTGCTAAATTCATCCCTGCTGAAGCTGTTCATCTACATTGCTTCTAAAATACAAAGATGGGAATGAAAGAACAACACCCGCTAAGAACCAAATGTGGGTACATTTTTTGATTTGGAGTGTACATTTCAGAACCCCACAGACACCTTTTTCAGTCTGTGGCTACAGTTTCCTTTTTGGCGCATTTGCCCTGATGAATATGCAATCTGGGGCGTTTCTGCCACTGTGAGCAAAATACTGGGAGGAGATGATGTAAATTATTTCCTTTAGTACGCACAGTGCAATCGACCAAGCCGGATGTTTGCAGTCTTTAATTTTGTGTCTTTATTTAACACGTTTGAAAAGGACGTGCAAATCCACCTGCACGGAAGATCACTTCTTTTATTGTGGTGAGGAGGACAGATGCTAGTGATGGGCAAAGCAGTTCTTTAGAAGGTTTTGTTCACAAGATTTGTTCACCCAATAATTTAGTCCAGCTGGAGCCAGTGCACTGGAACAGGGAACACATTTAAACCCATTTCACTAATCAAAACACAGTCGCCAGTATCATTATTCTGAGAAAAAAGCAGCACTGAAATCACAAAGAATGAATGTTAGGCCCACAGTATCCCGCAAGATGTTTACAGGTACCTGTACATCACTACCAACCAATGACACATAGCTGTCAGACACAAAAGCAAGAAAATCAGGCTCCTCCAAATTGCATCCATCTCAGGCCCAACCTGCTCACAAGGATATGCATCACAGGGTGTAACACAGGGTGAAACAACACATGAACTTGAAAGATTATTTCCCTTAACAGAAGCAGTAAATGCTATAGGCATAGCATGCACGCTTTTGCCACTGAACTTTACAGGGCATTCACAGTTCCAATGACCCCTACTTTTACATTAGTGACAGATCTTACTGGGATCAACTGTACTGGCTGTGCACAGACCACTCTGGCTTACCATGATGTGGACTGGCTCCTTCACCCCACTGTTCACCTGCTGGATGAAACCCACTACGTTCGCCTCCATTTCTCCACAAGCCCTACACTCATGGTCACCACAGTGGATCAACATGTACTAATCTGCTCAAGTAGAAGCCTCCACTACTGTCTTAACTTTATGTGCATTTTTAAGTTTTTAAGCTGCTCTAGAACAATCAGATCATACTATACAATGCATCATATGTGCCAACGTCCAGTGAAATACACCAATGGTTAAAATGAGTAAGACGAGTTGTGAGGCCTGAGGCAGTGGCGCGCAAACAGGTACTGACTGTCACCTACTTAGCTAAGGAGGCTGTCCCTAATGTGGCCCAGGCCCCATGGTTGTTTACTCTACTGTAAGAATGCGGATACATATGGCTTAGACTTGCTTCCAAATGTGGTTTGAGTGATCAAATCACTATGCGCATTCAAGACGCATTAAGTGTGTCCACACCTGTATTTAAAGCTGTCCACTTGTGATCCTGTCACAAAAAATGAATGTTAACACCAGGTCCAAACAGAGGCTTTGGGTTTCAATTCTCATGCTGAGCTTACTAGCTTAAAGCCTGGTTTATACTTCTGCGTAGGTTACGCCATAGCCTCGACGCTGTCATGAACCGTTCGGACTTCTGTGTCTCTCCGTCTCATGTTTGGTCGCGGTGCGATTCACCCCCAGGGCAGCAGGGGGCTCTCAACTACAGTGACAGTCCCCTGCATTTACAAATGGTGGGGCTCGCCTTGCAAAACAGCAGAAATATGATCCTATCAGATAAACCTATCACAGCGCTTCGCCTCAACACAACGGCGTAGGCGAAGACTGACGCCTATGGCGTAGAATACAGCGTCAAAAGGTTGGGTTTAGGCACCCAACTAACCTTTATAAAATCTCCATTTTTTTAGCATAGAGAGTAATCACATTGCCGACTCATCCCGTGTAAATAGCCACATGTGAATTAGAAGGACAGTGTAAGAATTATCAGGACCTTCCGGCAGACTCAGAATAATCAGAGGCTCAGAATAATACACACTGTGTGAATATTCATGAGGTCCTGCTATTTCACAACCGGCCATAGGGGGCACTGTGGTGATACACAGATTATACACAAAATCAGGTTTATGTGTATTAAATGGTCATCTGGTTTTTTTGCATTTTTAGGGTCAGTGGACCAATAGAAACACTTCTACATCTTTAGAATTTTTTCAAAATTTTTCAAAATTAGCAGGACACTGCTCCTGTCCTGTTAATACAAAATGTCCTTCCAGTGTGGTGTGTACTCTGACCAAATGTCCTGCTAATACACATGTACACACACACACACACACACACACACACACACACACACACACACACACACACAAAGGACTACAATCATCAAGTCTTAACATAAAATCTGCATTGCCTGTAAAATCGTTATTTTGTTTATTAATTTTGTTTTGTTTGTATTAAAGATTGTGCCTGAGTCCCAACTGATTAGCCCCCGATACTAGTCTCTCAACATAGTCACACACACACACACACACACACACACACACACATCGTTACATCATAGCCTAAACTTTATTGAAATCACAACTAATCCACATCCAAATTATTTCAAAACCAACACAAATGGAGAGATTTCTAGTGAGGACCAACAAGGCAACTGACGCACCACCAGCTGCAAAAAGTTTCGAAGGTACGATGAAGCATACCTGCAGTTTGGGTTTACAGTCACGGCTGATCTGAGACCTCAGTGTGTCGTGTGTGCCGAGGTGCTGGCAAACGACAGCATGAAGCCCTGCCATCTAAAAAAGGCACCTCGAAACAAAGCATGCTGGCATTAAGGATAAACCGGCTGAATATTTTAAAAGAAAGCTTGATGGCCTCCAACAGCAACAGGCAACCATGTCAGCGCACAGCACTGTGTCTAAACAGTGTTTGGAGGCATCGTATGTAGTGGCCAAAAGAATAGCCAAACTGGGTAAACCGCATACAATTGCCGAGACTCTCATTTTGCCGGCTGCGCAAGACATGTGCAGAATAATGATAGGAGATAGTGCAGCAGCCAAACTCGGTGCAGTACCACTGTCCAATGACACAGTCGCTAGGAGAATTTCAGACATGTCTAATGATATCAGAGAGCAACTGATAGAGTTCATAAAAAGAGTCCTTACTACGCGCTGCAGCTGGACGAATCCACTGATATTGCTGGTCAGGCACAGCTCCTCACCTATGTCAGGTATCTGCGGGACAAGACGATTGAGGAGGATGTCCTGTTTTGCCGGCCTCTTCAGTCGCACACTACAGGAGAAGCCATCTTCAATGTCCTTGATGTTTTTATCCGTGAAAATGGTTTGGCTTGGGACCGATGTGTTGGCCTATGCACGTATGGTGCGCGGGCAATGATGGGCCGCGAGCGCGGCCTAGCTGCTCGCGTTCAGCAAGTAGCTCCACTTGTGAAATGGACACATTGCATGGTCCATCGCGAAGCTCTAACTGCTACAAAAATGCCAGTTCTCTTTGACTCCGTGCTGAACCAATCCGTGAAAATGATAAATCTCATCAAATCACGGCCGCTAAACTCTCGCTTGTTTGGGGTCTTCTGCCAGGAGATGGGGTCAGGGCACGAACAGCTGCTTCTGCACACTGAAGTTCGCTGGCTCTCCAGGGGGCGGGTGTTACAGCGGTTGTATGAGAGGAGGTGAAGTGGTTTTTGACAGAAATCAAATCAGATCTGGCGAAGCATCTGGATGACACATTGTGGCTTGCGTCTCTGTCCTATTTGGTCGATATATTTGACCGCTTGAATGGCCTCAACCTGTCTTTGCAAGGCCGCGAAACTCATATTTTGCTCCTTGCAGACAGAGTGGACGCCTTCACACAAAAACTTGACCTCTGGCATGGCCGCATCAGTCGAGGGAACTGCGACATGTTCCCCAGCCTTGCAGACTTTATCACGGATGCAGGCACGTCACACGATTTCTCCTCTCTATTTCAATCAGCGTCTGAGCACCTGTCAGAAATGAGAACACAATTTGCGACGTACTTTAAGGAGGATTATCGCTCTTTTGCGTGGGTTCGAGATTGTTACGACCCGGCTCGTGGGGGAGAGGGAAGCAACATGAACCAGAGTGTTTTTGGTAAAATTGCAAGTATTTATTTGCAGGGTTCACAAGAAAACCAGGAAAAGGGCTGTTGGATGCTGCTTAACTCAAAGAAACAAATATAACTTAAAGAGGTCTCTCCAAAATGAGAGATAGCCACTGACTACTTCAAAATCAAATTAAACAAAACTCTGACCCATCATCAATAATCAAAAATACAAAGTAAGCAGCACCCTCTAAAACCTAGTGTGTCTAACATAAAATCAATCTACAGGTGTCCGGTGTGTGTTTCCTTACCACAGTTCAGATTAAGGCAACACAGGAGACACTAGGATCTTATACTTAAACTAAGGCTCTTACAGAAGTTAACACATTTACAACAGTAGAGCACAATACACACAGGCGAGTTGATCAAGGGCAAAATCACAACTCCCCGTTCAACAGGTAGGCAGCTATTTAAATAGAAGGCGGTAGATGATTGGAGGGACTGCCAGACGCCGCACCAATCAGATCATCGGCTGGAACCAGGAAGTAGGCAGGTCTCGCCCCAGCCAATCCTCGGCAAGGGGTCACACATCCTGTTTAACATGACCCAGCTGCACAACACAGATACACATACCCAGATAATGGAGGTGGCTGTAACAGAGATCCATTTGTGTGCACAGCAAACGAGCTGTCAATCGATATGCAGGAACAGCTCATTGAGCTGAAGAGTGACAGTAGGCTGAAGGAAGTCTTTACCTCCTGCCCTCTTTCGTCATTCTGGGAAGCACTGATGCAGGAATACCCTCAACTCTGTGACGTCGCCTTGAAGATTCTCCTCCCTTTCGTGTCGACATATTTGTGTGAGGCAGGATTCTCAAAAATGACTGCACTCTAAACAAAGTACCGCAATCGTGCACAAATCGAGGATGATTTGAGGCTATGTTTATCAGACATTGCTCCAAGAATTGAGGATCTTTGCAAGGCAAAGCAGGCTCAGGTCTCACATTAACATCGCTTACCTGCAAGCTTCTGTCAAAAATGCAGATGATATGCCTACTATTAGGCCTAGTAATAACACTACTAAACACACACTAATAAAAAATAAATTCATATCAGAGGTCTGGTGCCAATTCCCAATTATAGCAATAGCCTAGTCATGATAATAGGCCTACTGATGATAATAATAATAATAATAATAATAATAACAACAACAATAAAGCATGTAACCTCATATAATTATATAGCAATAGCCTAGTAATGATAATAGGCCTACTTATGATAATAATGCAACTGCAATGAACCAGCTTTGGGGGGCCCAGCTTGCAAAAGGTTGAGAACCCCTGGATTAGACAAAACATCAGAAATTTTGATCATAATAAGCTTAATTGTTTTTTAAATAAATTAGAAATATTTCTAAGAACAAAATTGCATCAAACATGAAGACGAAGATGAAACACCTCAGGAATAAAAATGGGAATTAAAAAATAAATATATGAAGTTAGAGATAAATAATGAACAAGTGCGTAAAAATAAATTAATACAGTGAACAGTTTGTCAAAATTATTGTCCCGGGAGAAAAAGTTGTTTATTTTAATGTTTTATTTTTTTTGTCTTTTAGATAGATTATTTATTTATTTTTAATTTATTTTGCAGTCGTATGTGGTCATTTATGTGAGTCCACCCTATTTGTTGATGCATTTTTTCCCCTTAGATTTACAAAATAAAAAAGGTTTGCAGTAGATTTCAGGTTTTGTGTGGCATACAAGAGCACTTCAAGAACTAGACAACAATGCAAATAATAAACCTTGAGATTCCTTCTTAAGGACAAGTTCCCATATCCAAGAAGAGTGAAATAGGTTCAAAACAATTCATCACATCATTGGACAACGCTATATGTAGGTGAGGTAAAGCGTTATAATGACCTCTAGTGTTCTTAAGCCACAACTGCATGCTTGTAATCAATAAATACTGTACTTTTCTTCCAGGGTTTGTGTAGTGGATTTGTGTGAGAAGTTCTTCAAAGTAAGAAAAGCTGATACCGGTAAAATATAACCTACATTCAGTAGTTATTGTAGTTACTGTATGTGGGTCACTGTACACAACCTGCCTATGCTCTCTACAGGAAGTGGCCAAAAACGTGTTTCAAGCCACATTGATGTTTCAGATCATGTTCTCCCTGTCTTTAGTATCTCGGAGACATTGGCATCCTTCCATTATCATGGAATAATGTGTTGTGTTTGTGTTAAGGTGTCGGCACTGTGATGAATCAGGGTGAGGAGAGAGAGGAGGGAGTCCCTCCCTCTAAAACCACTCTGTGTGGGGAACCTGGCAGCCAGACTAGAGCTCAGAGGTGAGATGTGCATCTCTGTGTATGACTGTTTTTCCTGTCAGAGCTCAAAACTCAATAATCACAGTCAAATTTCCGTGTGTGTGTCGTGTTGTAGCCCAGAACAGGTGCAGAGACCAGACTCTCCTGTATCCAGCTGTGTGTCCATGAAGAGTGATCGGTCCATGATACTTCCTCTTGATTTTAAAGGACAACAGTCTTCTAAATCAGAGTAAGTTGACGTAATTGAATTTAATAACAGAATTTGTAAAGAATTGTGTTGAATTTCATTCATAATAATGTATTATAATGCTTCAATCAGTTTTGTTTGTACCAAAGATAAAATTCTAAGAACGTTTGTGAATGCCAATAATTATTTTAAATCAGTCATATGTGGAACTTAGATTGATCTCAGTACATCAACAAGCCACGGGGATGATACGGTGAACAGAATATTCCTTTTGCAGTAAGTTTATTTGTTTTGGGCCTGTATATTTTATTTTAGGTCATTTTGGTATCGTATTTGAACTCCATTATAATTCTTAAAGCTACAGTGTGTAGGATTTAGTGTCATCTAGTGGTGTAGTTACAGATGGCAACTCCCTTGTGAATATTTTAGTTCTGCTAAGAGATCCTCATAAATGGAACACACTGAACGTTTAAGTCAAAAGAGTGTGCGCTGTGTTTCTATTAGAATTCATCATGAGCACAGCACCTTTAATGTGCTGCACATGTCATTATGTGATCTTAACCTTTATATTCTCTAAGGAGAGGACAGAGGCGGGATAAGGGTCTCCAACTGCCCATAACTCTTCTTCATGTCAGAGCTCAGAACTCATTATTCACAGTCAAATATCTGTGTGTGTTGTGGTGTAGCCCAGAACAGGTGCATAGACCAGACTCTCCTGTAAACAGGTGTGTGTCCATGAAGAGTGATCGGTCCATGATACTTCCTCTGGATTTTAAAGGACAACATTCTTCTGAATCAAATTAAGTAGACATCATTACATTGAATAACACTACATTTCAGAAAAGTCTTCTTCTAACTCCGTATTGGAGTTAATTCATATTAAAGTTCTAGTGTGTAACATTTAGATATATTGGCGGAAATGGAATAGTGGCCACATTAGGCTCCATCAGCTTAACATACCGAAATCTCGAGCTGAACTGCCTGTGGTTGAGTAGCATTGTTGGTAATGTAGGCACCAGGTTTTGACAAGAAAGAATAATGTGTGGAATAAATCAGACAATATATCTTGTTCTCGTAATGTATTGGGATGTTTTTGTTACTGTCCAACATTCTTGCTTGCATCTGGGTCTATTTCATTCTGTGATTTTTTTAATATCAGGATTCATCATGACATACCACATTTAACATGCTGTTGGTGTTATTATGTGTATGTAAAACTTTTTATTTTCTCCACAGAGTTCACGAGAGCTCAGAGGTTCCTGGTGGTCAGTCTGCTCAACAGCAACAAACTAACCTGGACTCTATATTCATGGTGAGTAAATGTACAAAGCCAGCTGCTTAATAAAAAAACACAGACCAAACATTGAATATCACTCTGGTCCTAAAGTACGACACACATTGGTTGTATCACAGAGTGTTGAGCTATTTAACAATCATCATCGGACACAACATACAGACAAAAGTAGTAGTGCAGGTATAGTAGACTCAATGTGCTGATCTGTGGAGAAAATGTTGACAAGTTTGCCCGTGTTAGACTCTAATGATGTGTATCAAGACGCTGCTGTGTGTTACCCTTCATAGTCACCATGCTGAAATCTTTACACTTTTAGTCTTGCAGATGATATAATGTTGTTTTTTTTCTATACGTTTATAAAGACAACTGTTTTTGTGAGGTTTATATTGTTTATGTTATTGTGTTCCAGCTGCTTGAGGAGAACATTGTCAGTTTTGTGAAAGATGAGTTGAAGAGGTTCCAGAGGACTCTGAGTCTAGATTACCCCGAATCATTAAAGAGGCCGAGGGAGGATGAGGAGGTGAACAGTGAGGAGGAAGAGCAGAGGAGCAGCAGAGAGGCATTTCTGAAGGTCACAATTCACTTCTTGAGGAAGATAAAGCAGGTGGACCTGGCAGACCTACTGCAGAGCAGTAAGACGCTTTTAACAGTTTTCTATTTTAATCTGAACATGTTAATCAGATCTATTAATTTTTCTGAGCTGAACCCAGAAGCCACCAATTATCTGAACAGCTTTGAAAGAGCAGGCAAATGTTCAATGTTTATTCTTCTCAGATGTACTGCAGCCAGTTACTTTCATGTGTCATTTGTTCCTTCAGGAACTCATTCTGGAATGTGCCAACGTAAACTCAAGTCAAATTTGAAGAAGAAATTTCATTGTGTGTTTGAAGGGATTGCAAAAGCAGGAAAACCAACCTTTCTAAATCAGATCTACACAGAGCTCCATATCACAGAGGGATGGACTGCAGGGGTCAATTATGAACATGAGGTCCGACAGATTGAAGCAGCATCCAGGAGGTCAGCCAGACCAGAAACAACCATCAGATGTGAAGATGTCTTTAAACCGTCAGCCCACATAGATAGACCAGTCAGAACAGTGATGACTACGGGAGTGGCTGGCATCGGGAAAACAGTCTTGACTCAGAAGTTCACACTGGACTGGGCTGAAGACAAAACTAACCATGACATACAGTTCACATTTCCATTCACTTTCAGAGACCTGAATGTGCTTAAAGACAAAAAGTTCAGCCTGGTGGAACTTGTTCATCACTTCTTTACTGAAACCAAAGAGGCAGGAATATGCAGGTTTGAAGAGTTCCAGGTTGTGTTCATCTTTGACGGTCTGGACGAGTGTCGACTTCCTCTGGACTTCCACAACACTGAGATCCTGACTGATGTTAAAGAGTCCACCTCAGTGGGTGTGCTGCTGACAAACCTCATCAGGGGGAACTTGCTTCCCTCTGCTCGCCTCTGGATAACCTCACGACCTGCAGCAGCCAATCAGATCCCTCCGGTGTGTGTTGACATGGTGACAGAGGTCAGAGGGTTCACTGACCCACAGAAGGAGGAGTACTTCAGGAAGAGGTTCAGAGATGAGGAGCAGGCCTACAGAGTCATCTCCCACATCAAGACATCCCGAAGTCTTCACATCATGTGCCACATCCCAGTCTTCTGCTGGATCTCTGCTACAGTTCTGGAGGATGTGTTGAAAGCCAGTGAAGAAGAACAGCTGCCCAGTACCCTGACTGAGATGTACATTCACTTCCTGGTGGTTAATTCCAAACTGAAGAACATCAAGTATGATGGAGGAGCTGGGACAGTTCCACTCTGGAATCCAGATAGTAGAGGGATGATTGTGTCTCTGGGAAAACTGGCTTTTGAGCAGCTACAGAAAGGCAACCTGATCTTCTATGAATCAGACCTGACAGAGTGTGGCATCGATATCAGAGCAGCCTCAGTGTACTCAGGAGTGCTCACACAGATCTTCAAAGAGGAAAGCGGGCTGTACCAGGGCAAGGTGTTCTGCTTCGTCCATCTGAGTCTTCAGGAGTTTCTGGCTGCTCTTTATGTCCATCAGACCTTCATCAACTCTGGTGTCAACCTGCTGGCAGAATCACAAACACCGTCCCGACAGTTTAAACGATTTACAGTCCAACTTAAACTAAAACGTCTCCACCAGTTTGCTGTGGACAAGGCCCTACAGAGTCCAAATGGACACCTGGATCTGTTCTTACGTTTTCTCCTGGGTCTTTCATTGCAGACCAATCAGAGTATTTTACAACACCTGGTGACAGAGACAGGAAATGGATCAATGACCAAACGAGCAACAGTGAAGTACATCAAAAAGAAGATCAGTGAGGATCTTCCTCCAGAGAGAAGTGTCAACCTGTTTCACTGTCTCAATGAGCTGAAGGATCATTCTCTAGTGGAGGAGATCCAACAGTACCTGAGTTCAGGAAGACTCACTACAAAGAATCTCTCCCCTGCTCAGTGGTCAGCTCTGGTCTTTATGTTGCTGTCGTCAGAAAAAGATCTGGAAGTGTTTGACTTGAAGAACTTTTCAGCTTCAGAAGAGGTTCTTCTAAGGATGCTACCAGTGGTAAAAGCCTCCAATAAAGCTCTGTAAGTGGAAAAGACAATACAATATATTAATAATATTATACATGATGGGGCTGTCATATTTCCTTGATATACTGTGTGTAGAAAATACAGACACAACATGACTCTATGTACAATCATAGATTAGTTCCATTTAAAAAAAAGTTGCACTTTTGTGTAAGAATGTCAGATTGGTTAACAACTTCCTCATCTTCAGGTTGAGTAGCTGTAACCTGTCAGAGAGAAGCTGTGAAGCTCTGGCCTCAGTTCTCAGCTCCCAGTCCTCTAGTCTGAGAGAGCTGGACCTGAGTGACAATGACCTGGGGGATTCAGGAGTGGAGTTGCTCTCTGCTGCATTAAAGAGTCCACACTGCACACTGGAAACTCTCAGGTCAGGAGTCAGCAGTTTGTGAGAGAGATGTCATGTTCATGCTGATTTACATGCTGGTTAATGTCAGTGATGAGCCCCAACATCTACAGACATTTTCTATTCACATAATTTTTAACAAAGCTTTGGTACCACCCTGTTGCAACAAAATTAAACTTAATTTACCTTTTGTTAGTATTGTAGAAGAGATAATATGATTTACTATATACAACACCACTCAGCTGGTAGGGACAGTTTAGTTTTTGACTGCATTATGATTTAATAATGATATAATTTCAAACCAGAACACTTTAGAAAGAATTAGACAAAGCGTCTATATCCATGGTAACAGCACTGTGAAGCTGTACTTAGACACAGTGGAGCTTTGAAGTAAATGCTATCGTCAGTATGCAAACATGTTGTAATATTATAACAGGTGTAACATTGTTCCCCATCTTACGTAGTTTCACGTTAGCTAACATTTTCTAATTAGTACTAAACACAAAATATAGCTGAGGCTGATGGGAATGGCAATTTCCAAAGTTAGAATTCATCTAGAGTGGGACATAAATAGTTCAGTCAGGACCACTTTTGCCAAAATAACTTTTATTCCAAAGCAGAATATTACATTTGGCGGTATGGCTCTGTTCTGGGACCTCCTTACCCTTTGACGTGCCTACATAGAAAACGTTAAGGCAGGGAGAGCCCACCTCCCTTGTTTAAGACAAGGGGAGTGGCAGCAGAGACCCCCCAGGGTACAGAACAGAGCAAGCATCAATGACAATCAGAAAATGACATTGATTAATTAGATACAACATAAAAGGAGGAGCTGGGTTGGAGGTGGGTCTCAAAACGGCTTGTAGAGGAAGCAGCAAATATAGGCAGGCTAAAGCAGCTTAAATAAGGCGCCATGAATGATATTTGCCAATTGGATGCTTAAGGGAATCAGCTGAGCTGTCAGCTGGCTGTGTGTTTACGATTAGCTATGATCATATGTTATAGCTGGAATTGAGAGCTGAGAGCTTCGTGGCCTGCCTGAACTACCGCTATGCTTAATTTTTGTGAAATTTCATGTTAATCCATTCAATAGTTGGTGAGTTGTTTCACTCCAAGCCACAAATGTCAACCTCATGGTGGCAGCAGAGGAGAAGTCAGGGATCATCAAAGTCAGTCCTTAGAAACTCTAACATTTTGTGCCAATCCTAAGGGGACATTTGCAAAAAATAAAATCTTTCAGTTTATTGTGTGCATAACTATCCCAGGCTCACAAAAACTACCCCACACTCACCGAATATGAGCTAGATGACCTTCTTGGAGGAATTCTACGAGTCAAATTTCCCTCTTTTGTATATTAGGGAGACGTGTACTCCAGTCCCCCCGTGGTAACTGCGCACATGACTTTGCTTGCAAATTGCCACCATTATATTCTCAAAATATACCATTAAAGTCTCAAAATCTGTTTCTGTGCAAAAAAAAATTTTTTTTTTTTTTTTTTTTTTTTTTTTATAAAACCATAAAAATTTTACACAAAAAAAAAATATACACCTTTCACTACAGTTTCAGTGTCTATATCTGAAGAAATTGTCACAGACATGGAAAAGAATATACATTTGTGTATTGCCTCTGGCGTTTCTGTGCACAGAATCCATTCCTATGTTAACAAGGCTTTCACTGAATTGCTTTACTGAGTATTACAGTCTAGAAAGATAGAGCTGGCAGCAGCAGTGCTGCAGCAGCCATGCAGCTGACACACTGTCTGTCTAAACACTGTTTAGCGCCGTAGCTGTCACATGCTGCTCAGATAGGCAGTGTGAACCAAGGACAAGCTAGCACACCCATATCAAACACAGTCTGATGACAGACTTTCATTGCTAGTTCCTTGAGTTTGTGTTGTGCTTGGAAGATCTGTTTTTAGTTTCGTTCTCCGACTACCTGGAGGTCTTTACAAAGCACCCTAAAATGTGGTGCTCAATGTGGCTAGGGTCAAAGTTCAAATGTAATCATGTCATCAATCAGGTGACCAATGGATCTATTCAGAAAATTATTGCGTTATCCAACCCTGTCACTGGCGTGTGAGGCCCACAACAAATCCTGTCCACCGGGAATCTTCCTGTTTCTTGCAATTGGCCCTTCCAGGCCTGGTTATAGTTTTAGTCAGGAACACTTTCAACTGAGATTTCAATCAATAAAGCCATGTTGGCTTTCTATTTAGTTTAACCGAAAACAAATTCACATAACTCCTTTTTAAAAATCTGATTTTATACAGTAAAACTAATACTAACTGTGTGTATGTGCAGGCTGTCAGGCTGTCTGGTCTCAGAAGAAGGCTGTGCTTCTCTGGCCTCAGCTCTTAGGTCTAACCCCTCTCACCTGAGGGAGCTGGACCTGAGCTACAATCATCCAGGAGACGCTGCAGTGATGCAGCTGACTGCTGGACGAGAAGATCCCCACTGGAAGCTGGACAAACTTAAGTATGTATGGCAGTAAGATCGCTTACACTGTTTGTTACACTGACAACCTTGAAAAAACTGATTTACTTTTAATACTAGTTGTTAAAACAAATTCTGGATGGAAAACCCTTAGAGGGAAGGTCAATGAATGCTTCTGTTTTCATAATTAAAGAGAATATTCTGGTCTGACTGTGTTTCAGGGTGGACCATGGTGGACCACAGAGATTACAACCTATGAGGAAGTGTAAGTCTATATTCAGTTTGATCAGTGCCTGAAATGGACCGAAAAATGGGGCCAGCGCCTTTATTCAGCACAACCATTAACCTAAATATAATTCATTTGGTGTTTATTATACATTTTAACTACTGTTTTCTTTAAGCACTTAACAAGAAGAAATAGAAAACAGTGTAAATAAAAATTGAGTAAAATTATACACACATAGAAATGTGTCTCAAGTAGTACATTAACAGAAGCAAAATGTGTGTTATACAATAATATTATATTATTACAGTATAATGATGATAGATGTTTATATTGTTGTTCAATTGAGCCTATAGGTCCCACTGCAATTACCAAAGAACATATTTTATATCTCTGAGGTAATAACGTAATTTTAATTGTTGAACAGCATCCTGGGCACAGTGGGCAGTAACAGACTGAAAATATATAGGGGTAGCCTGCCTCATTTTAACATGGATTTTAACACTTAACACAAACTAAATTGAAAGAAAAGCATTTCAAACTCTGTTGAAAGTTTATCAGTCAGCCATAGACGTCCTCTGGTTAGCTAACTAACTTAGTTAATTCACTCAAGTGAAAATATTGTTGACTAGCCGTTATCATGATCGTTTTTTTAAAGCTGCAGTAGGTAACTTATAAAAATAAACTTTCACTATATCCTGACAGTAGTACATGATACAGATTCCCAGGTCTCAAGTATCTTCAAGCCATAAACCTAAAATAAAGTATCTGTATTTGACCACTTTGGAATGAGATTTAACAATCATCTATCTTTCTTTGCTCTGATTTGTTGTTTTAATTCAGGCCCAGAGGATTCTTGCAAATGCTTACTAGGTAATAGGAGGAGCCAGAGGAATGACATTTTTTCACAGATTATCTGCCTCTTATACTACTGTCAGGTTATAGTGAAATATTCAACAAATATGACAAAAAGTAATTTTTATAAGTTACTTACTTCAGGTTTAATGTAGCACAAGTGCATGATTGCACAGTAAAGAGTTGTTCAATGATACTGGGAATAAATCATTGAATTACAAGCAGTCAACTAGTAAACTACTCTAGTAATCTGTTCACACTACACATTGATTCAGCTACCTGTCTGATCCTATATAATAATAATAATAATAATAATAATAATAATAATAATAATAATAATAATAATAATAATAATAATACATTTTATTTGTAAAGCACTTTTCATAAAAGAATCTCAAAGTGCTACAGAAACCAGGAAACAAAATAACAAAAAACACTAAGGGCAATCATATCCTCAAGTTATTGACATTACGTAATCAAAGACCCACAGTAACAACAAGATCATGCACTTCACCACCCACCCACACATACAAGCAATGATGGTGATCAGATGAGCTGGTCAGTAATCTTGCTTTGAAGCATTGAGGACTTATTATATAAACCTCGAAAGAATACCAGCCCATTTCAGGCATTGACTTTCATTCATAACACAACTAGAGACTGATGAAATTGTTCAAACTGAGACTTAATTTACACATACAAATAACTGATGTTTAATCATTTTAAATTTAATTATTATTAATATTAATTATTATTTATTTTTCTTAATCAGATGCTTGTGAACTCACAGTGGACCCAAACACAGCACACCGATTCCTCAGACTGTCTGACAACAACAGGAAGATGACATCAGTGAGACAGAATCAGCCACACCCTGTTACTCCAGAGAGATTTAATCACTGTCAGGTTCTATGTGAGAATGATCTGACTGGTCGCTGTTACTGGGAGGTTGAGTGGACAGGAGATGTTCTTATAGCAGTGACATACAAAGGAATCAGAAGGAGAGGGAAAACTGATAACTGTTGGTTTGGAAGGAATGATCAGTCCTGGAGTCTGCAGTGCTCTGAATCTAGTTACTCTGTCTGGCACAAGAAGACAGAAACAGACCTTCGTGTCCCTGCCCGCTTTGGATCTGGTAGAGTAGCAGTGTATGTGGACTGTCCTGCTGGCACTCTGTCCTTCTACAAAGTGTCTTCTGGCAGTCTGATCCCACTCCACACCTTCCACTGCACATTCACTGAACCTCTCTACTCTGGGTTTGGATTTGGATACGAGTCCTCTGTGTCTATTTGTGAGCTGTAGGAAGGATAGTGCTCTATGTAGAGAAACACTGACTAAAATGACTGCTGACACCTTCATACACAGGAAAGGGAATTTGGTTGATATCAGGAGCATCTCAGTCATGACTTCAAAACTCTTAAAAAGTTGCCTTCAAATGTTGAGTGCTTCTCTACAACAAGTGTTTTTCACTAAATAAGCATATACAACTTTTTAAGAGTTTAATACTCAGGACTGTGAGTGTAGAGTTGATTGATTCTGAATCTGATTTTGAATCAAATGTTAACTCTAAACTCTAATTGGTGCACAGAAGTATGTGACATGGATGAGGCCACACTATTTGTCCCATTTACACCTCTACACATTTTTAACCATACTTGCTTTTTTTCTCATTTGGCCAGAATTACACAACACACGATCTGTAGAATTGCTATCACTTACTGCACTGAGTTTATTTGTTTAGCACAATAGTGGGAGAAATATTCAGATATTTGAGGAAAAGCAGCCAGTGTAGAAATACTCTGTTAGAAGTACATGCACTTTATGGATTATAATTAGTGATGCTTTACTGTGTATATCACTTCAGCTGGTAAATGCAGAATTTACTGTAATTACTTTATATACTGCTGGGCAGCTTAATGTATTGCAGTTACAGTTGTGTAACTTCAGTTATTGTTTTTGATTTATTTGTTATTATAGTGGAATGGATTATACTGGGTTGAATATGTTATGTAATTGTTTTTGTTACAGCTGTAAAGTTTTCTCTTTGCAAAATGGAGAGAAATATTTAAGACTTGTTTGTACAAATAACTTTGTCATTCACTTTGACTGAATTATGGTTCTGCCTAGGCTGATCAGTTCATATTGAAGGTCTATTTAAGGGATTATTCTTTGTTTTCAAGTAATGTGTAACTGTGTGCATACAGTGTTACCTTCAGTAGATATGAGTTCAGTTTTCTTCATTAAGCCAAGTTTGCGATTTATTGTTTGTTGTTCTTTTCTTTATTTAGAAGAAACGTTACATGTGTACTGTAGTTGCATTGCGTACATAAAACTTTACTGAGTAACTTACCTTTTGGTAGCATTATAAAGAAGTTACATTATCTATTAAAAACGATCACTGAAGTGCTCTTAAGCAAGACACTAAACTCACAGCTGCTTGTTAGTGGCAAACAATGAAAGACATACAGTGACTGTGGATTTCCCTCCACATCTGGAATAAATGCGAATTATAATAATTTAATGGAAACATAAACTTTGACTATACGCTACTATTAGCTGTATCTATAAATGCTGTGATACATTGTAATGGATAACTGTAATGCAGTATATGTATAGTGTATCTGTTCCTGTCAAATAAACATGAAATGAGTTGTAGTTTTATGATTTATTCATCAGACTGATTAATAACTGAACTGAATTCACTCTGAGGTAAATGTCATAAACAGAAAATTAGAAGGTATTTCCTCCACAATCTCAGATTAGGATTAAAATGACCCCTTTACAACAGCACCACCGAGTGGACAGACTGCATGCATAACTGTTTGTTCCTAAATTAAACCTGATTCCTGTTCTGGGATTTTTAAAAAAAGGTGCTTCTATAAAGTCAGAACAGAAAGTAGACTGACAATTCCCTTAAGGAAATCTAAAAAAGTAGTAGCAATGTAACAGTCTTTCACTCGAAGGTTTGAATAGGTTGAATCAGTATCTCTGTCTCCCTGTTTGTCTCTCACAAACACAGGAAGAAGATGCTTCTTTCCTCCCACGAGCGTACTGAATATGGAACAGAGAGTAATAGAGGAAATGATACTTGATTGTCT
Source organism: Dicentrarchus labrax (assembly GCF_905237075.1). Taxonomy (NCBI): domain Eukaryota; kingdom Metazoa; phylum Chordata; class Actinopteri; family Moronidae; genus Dicentrarchus; species Dicentrarchus labrax. The sequence goes on from NW_026136708.1 coordinate 19,618,420, forward strand.
CTCATTTTGCCTGTGGACAGGAACATTATGTCTGCCAGGCACTGTGAGTGTGTGTGTGTGTGTGTGTGTGTGTGTGTGTGTGAGCACTCAGATACTCTTTCCCATGAGTGCCACCACAATGTTCAAACCTCAAGCAGATCCCTGCAGCCAAACTGTGACCGAATCGTCCCAGAGTCTCTCCTCTATCTATCAAACTGTCAGAATGACCCACAGAGACGCTTTGAGCTTTCTTACATTGTAGGCTTAAGGTTTTGTAGATGATGCTCTCATACTGACACTGACAGGAGATGAAGAACAAGGCTTTGTTGTCCTCCAACAAGTGGTCAAAGACAAACTGTCCTGGAGTGACTAATAACCAGGCAGGTGAAATAGCGTGGCTTTATAGGTACAACTCCCATGATCCCACACTACTTGACAATGTCATCAAACTACATCTTATATTTATCTTACGTTGTTATTGTTTTAATATGAGACACCTAGTAATAGAAATCGCATACTGTGTGTTTAAAACAAACACATAATAATATAAAATATAATTTATCAGATGTTGTCTCCAAGCACTTTTTTCCACGTTTTATTTAAATTAATGTTTTAGTTTTCCAGAAAAAAGGATGAAAGAAAGTGTCTGAGGAAGAAAGTAGTGCAACAGAAGCTTATTTGGAGCAATTTGCTGCAGCCATGCTAGCTGTTGCTCTGCAGTGCTTAGGGCTAAATGCTAACACCATTAACGCAACATGGTTACAATGAAAATGTTAGCATGATGGTACACAATCTATTTTGCATGCTAACATTTGTTAGTGAGCAAAAAACAAATGTGCCAATCTTTTTACTAGAATGACTCTCTCAGTTTCTGAAAAAAAAAAAAAATTATTTTTTTAATGCTAATTGCCCAGGTTTACTCCAGAGTACTCCACCGATTTCCACTGTCTGTCTCATTATGGATTTTTCAAAATTGAGCACAACCAGAGATTTTGTCCGTTTTTATTCCATGCATTCGTCTTCCTTCTCAAAACCTGGCAACAATATTAACCATAGGGCAACTCAGTGCAATTGCCAACAGTTTATTGGCACCCTGTATCCTGCAGCAGAGATGAGGAGCAGCTGTAGAGGTCTGAAGCTCACTTTCTAACTCTAGTCCACACCAAAAGATTTTGTTTTCTAATTTTCAAACGTGTAATCTTCAGCCCCAACTGGTGTTGACTCAGGTGACATCACTTGAGGCAACATTATTCGTGCTGCTCCCTCTTGAGCCACAGAAGACATACATTGATGTGTAAAGTTGTCAGTTCCCCTTTAAGGTAGATTTTGACCACTAGTAGTGCTATGGAGTAATGTTTCTATGAGTGGTTCCCTGTTTGTATCATAGCACAGAAGGATGCACATGACCATGCAGCAATGTGGTATATTTTTGCAAATGGTTTTACACTGTTACACAGATAGTTAGTAATGTGCCAGCAAAGGAGCAGGAGAGGACTGCAAGATAAGAAGTAAACAATGTACGAATTTGCAAATGTGCTCAAGGTGACTTTCAGTCCTTAGAGGCCAGTACAGCTTTGTTTTCCTCCCCCCAAAACCTAATGTGGAGTTACTCCCAAGCCTCGTCACATATTAGTTAATGGGGCACATAATAAACATTATGGTCAATTTAATACTCAGGTGTATATAATGTCTCTGGAGATGTTTTGTCAAGTCTGAGAAATATTCCTGATAGTATCGCCCTAATTATCTCAGCTTGGAGAACACAAATTTGAAGCATGTGTGTTGCAAACAGAGGGGTGAGAAGTTTTTATTTATTCATCAGGGGAAAGAAGGCCCAATAAAAAGACACTATTGGACATTATGGGAAGTGTAGGATGACATATTTTTGCTGCTTACCTATACTGAAAAAACTAACAAAAAACAAAATTGCCTGAGTACTCCGTTAAATCACAAATTTACCAAACTCCCACAACATCAGAGAAGAGAATCCTTTTCCTTTAAGTGACTCTGTCCTGCCAAAGTGTTTCCAGTAAGCCTCGTCAACTAACCACACATAAAGTGCTTTATGAAGGGGTTAAAATAACACTACCAAGCGTAGGCTCAAGCTCAACTAAACTGCTTTTTTTCCCCCGCATGTATTTTTTAAGTCGTAATTGCACCAAAACCAGAAAAACACCCCTTTCTGAATTGCTACTTGTAGCAGTTTTACAGTGTTTTTATGGGGTTTGGTGACTCTAGGAGTTCCTGCAGTGGCGCTTTGAAGCTCAGAAAACACGCTGAAAACATGTTGAGACACACTTGGCATCGACATTTCTGGCATCACTTGAGGGAAAATAAGCGATCTGCATGTAACATGGAGACGGATAGTTTCCAATTGGTTTGGCACAGTCAGTCCAACTTTTATAGGAGTTTTTCTGTACTCAGAATCTTCTAGGAAAAGGTAGGAGGAGAACCAAGATTTTTTTTAAATTTTCTCTTAACTATTTCATGAATTTTAACCATTAACTATTTTTTACATTCTGTTATTTTGTTTCCTCTCTATCCGTTTTTTCTGTATATTCAATTGCTTGTTGAATTGATCCCATTCGATGTTGTATTGCTCTGAATTTAAGTCAAAACCTGGCAACAGGGAATGTGACAAATCTTTTTTATGTAATAGCTTACTTTTAAATTTCTTATATGTGTGCTTTTATATTTAACTTGTGCAAAGACACTCACCCACACAGTATTGTAATATTAAGGTTAAATAAAAGCACATCAGATGTGCTCATACTAAATCTTCCCGATGAAATGATTACCGGGACATAATGACGAGCTAATGATGAAATAAATGTACTTGACCTCAATCTGGGTTCACCATTTCTTGACTGTAACTGTACATACAGCCACCTTTGTTCAGAGTGAAGTACGTTCAACAGCAGAATAGGCTTTAATTGCCCAATCACCAACATAAAAAAACATGGAGGAGGTCAGAGCAAAGGAAGTAGAAGAAAATGACAATGTAGTGCAGATAATGTAACTGAAATAACGTCAGTCAAACCTCAAACAGAGAATAAACGTAAGCAGCTGTGTGATAGCATTTATGTTTGTTTTATGTATTAATGTGAGGAGGGTTACAGTCTGATGTTTTCATCTTTTCAGTCACACGCTTCACACACATCCTAATTTAGTGACTGAGTCTGTTTCCATTTCACTTTGTTGCTTTTATTGATAAGAATTACTTTTATTGGCCCTGTGTCAATGCACATACACAGAATTAGGCATACACACAGCAAAAAGAAACAACAACAAACAATTTTTGTCTTTACTCACTCAAAATTAACAATAACAAAATACTAAATTTGCACAAAAATGAAAGATTATAGCTCCTTTAAAACTCTTTTGAGGGTAACGTATCTCAAGCATTTCCATACTAATGATCTGTGTTCAGCATAACACCATATTTCTTATTATTATTATTCCAGAAAACACATACAGCAATAACAATAATAGTCATATACAGTACTATGAGCGAGGGGGCACCCTCACACAAGGGCTCATTGTCAAGGCTACCGCACTGTGCTTCGACTCAAACTGCAATGGAAGACGTAAACATTAAATGCTGGTACTACTGTCTAACAATGGCACTGGTGATTAATCACTTTATACCCTAAATTCTGACTAATATGAACACTTTTCTTCCCATAAACACATTGGAAACAAATCTACATATTGTGCCACATTCACACCGACTTTTCCACCTCAACCAAGAGAAAATACCTATTATTATTATTATTATTAGCTGTTGTTTCCTGGTTTCCTGGTGATTTCACTCATGTTTTTGATGCAGAAACTGAAAATGTGCATAAAGATTAGTGGATGGTAACGCACTAAATTGATGAATGAACAGTGAAACCAAGAAAGGAAAATAAAAGCCAGGAAAATGTGTTAAATCTTTAAACACCAGACAAGAATGTATATTATAAAATCAGGAAAGGAAAGTAAATAGAATAAATAAATACCATAAGTATAATGAAATCAAAAGATGAATTTTCCTGTTTTCTTTTTGTATTTGAACTGATTTGTGTTTTTAATGTTTGCAACTGAAAGAAGGAGAGGTTTATTCACAATGTGAATTAGCACACACACACACACACACACACACACACACAGTGTAACAGCTCGGTGTGTAGTTGGGTGTAGGCCATGATGCGTGCTGATGGTTAACATGTTGCATCACAGCGTGACTTTCTGAAACAGCAGTGGGTTGCTTAGAGCTGATGACGCCAATCGGACCTATGAATAACACACACACACAGAAAGGAGTCCACCTTGTGCGTCACACTGATTATAAATGCCACCAGCCTCTCTCCCCGACATTCATGTCTTTCCTCTCTCCCTTTTCCCACTTCGGTCAGTGCTGCTGAGCTGTCATCTGCTCTCCTGTTGTAGGATGAAAATTATTATTGAAAAATGTTCACCTCTTTTTCTGCTATGATGAGCATTTAGATTAATTAGAATACATAAAAATAATAATCATATTAGTTATTGTTATCATTGGAACAATTGTAGATAAACTCAATGCCCAAACCTCCTTATGTCCAACATTTATGTACATGCAAGAAAACATTATCTGCATGTTTGTTTCACTCCAGTTGATGTTTGTGCTTCTGTTCTTTCCTGTAAAATAATCTGAAGACAAATCCCTTTAATCAATTTCCTTTCATGAAGCACAAATGATTTCCTGCAACCTTGCAGCTCCTCAGTGCACGAATCCGACAGAACAAAGGAGCGAAACTGTAGCGGTGTCCCAATTCTTCACTACCTACTAATTCTATATTGTTATATTACTATTTTACAATAAGGAACATTTTATTTGTTTTAATAAAATGCTTTGTGCAATGCATGGTGGGACAATAGTGTACTTGAACTGCATTCAAATTTGAAAAAAAAGTCTTTAAGTATACCTAATATATGTATAATATATATATGTATTATATATATATGTATATATATAGTGTATTCAAAGATCTGTACTTCTCAGGCAGATATATGTTCTGAATAATTCCGAAAGATTAAACAGCAATAACTTGAAAAATTGAATAACTAGCAAACAACATCCCAGTTGTTTGTAAGATCAACCCCTTCCTCTTTCAAATGGCCTCAATTATGATATGAGTGAACAAGACTTAAACCCAAAAGCCGCCTCTTTAACAGGTCGAGTTTAAAGAGGGTCAGGTCAGACAATCTAACAGCAAAGAGGAGAAAAAATGCTGTCTGTATATTGAGTACATGGCTGATGAGTTAACACAAAGCAGCTTCATCAGCAGGTGAGTCAGACCTAACTAAAACCATCCCCAAACAATGGACATGCTTTCTGTCCTTTAAAAGTATGAATATACTTTTATGAAGAAAATGTGCAACTAGGTTAATTTAGGCTTGAAATTATATTTTTCATTCTTTTTCATTCAACCTTACAGCACATCCTGATATGTTGGCCATTAAAATAGTAATAACAACTATTTATGGGGCACGTTTCACTCCTTTAAAAGACAACAAAACATAGAGAAAATCAAATGTCACGTCCACGACCAAAATCATATTTGACAAAGCAGCGAGACAGACCTTGAGTTTACAGGATGTCTTCTCCATTTTCTGCCACATGTGCTTCAGTTTAGCAGTCGTAGAGTATCTGAACTTAGTAAGGAGGAACACTTGATGCCACAGAGTTTTATAGTTAGCTCGCCCACATTAAAGCCTGTCAGTGCAGTGACTCCTCCATGGTTACATGTAGCAGAATAGGAATAAGGACAGCAACAGGATAAGGGTTAGGAACTATTTTTCTCTGCTTCTCTGCTGTTTTCCTCAGTTGTTTTTGTAACCTGGTGTCACCTCACAAGCCAACAGAGATGTGAGGTTTGACTCTTTTTACTGACTTGAGTTTGCATGATTCACTCAGTAAAGAGTTGGGTTTTCAGGTCACTCGAGACACAGAGCATGTGCAGAACTAACTTTTGGTTAAGTTTGGAGGGCAGGAAGAGGAAGTAATGGGTTTACATAAGCTTCATCAAAAGGAAACCATCATAAAAATAGGAATCATTGTTTTTGGCTTAGAAATAACCTTTTTTATCTCTAGACACTGTGGGTCACCATGGTGTCCGCCGTCTTGATGTCTGTATAGTAGTGAATTTCCCCACTGTGGGGAAGTATATCTTATCTTACCTTAGTCCTGAAGGGACAAACCAAAAGATGGCTCTAGATGGGGCGTTCTTGGCCACCATAGTTCCTCCTTCACACAGGGAAGGGAAAGGTCAAGTGAGGGAGTTGCAATCTAGAACTACACAGCTATGCCACTAAATCCTACAAGCTGGGACTTTAATTTCCCCTCAAGCAGCTTTAAGGTGGTGGTGAGGGTTCACTCTATCTGATACCACACTGTATATATTCAGTATAATCTTGTGGCAGCTTTTTCTTGAAGCTATAGGCTGTTTCATGAAATATTCAAACCAAAGACTCCATGTTTTTAACAATTTTAACCATAAAGTCAGGATTATTCTCAGTGGGGATGTCCCAGAAATGTCTCATAACAGCCTCACAAGACCAGTGCATCGTCAAAAGTCGAGCCTCATAAGAATAGCTTAACTTGACCGCACACACACACACACACACACACACACACACACACACACACACACACACACACACACACACACACACACACACACATACACAAATACAGTGTGAGCCAGGCCTTGGCAGAGTTATCACTCCTGTCACAGTCTCTCCATGAGCCCTGGCTCTCAGTGTAACACCGGACAGTTTCAAGGTACAAACATGTGCAGTTGTGTGTGTGTGTGCAAGTACAGTATGTTCCTGGACGTGTGTGTTGTTACGTGATGTGTGCACACTGTGTGTACTTGGATTTGTGTGTGTGCTGGTTTGAGTTTATTGATGGTGTCCCTTTTTTTCTTAATACTGGTGAGCGCAATAAATCTTCTGTAGGACATTCACGCACGCGCGCACACACGTACTCAAGAAGACCATCAATTCAGCTGATGTCTGTAAGAAAGGGCAAGGGCGTGTTGGATCATAAACAGGTTACTTTATAGTCTCTCTCTCTCTCTCTCTCTCTCTCTCTCTCTCTCTCTCTCTCTGTAATTTAAATTGATGCAGTCTCTACCTCCGCACAAACACTCAGGTTACCCTGAATCACAGCATTTGTTGCTCCAGCCACAACTCAACCACTGTTGACACAGCCTGCAAGGCACTGTGGGTAATGTCACTCCTGTAAAGGCCCAGTCTGGAAGATGAGAGGAGTGTGTTTATTGTCAGGATGATCAATCACAAGCAAAGACATCCAGGGCATCCACCGCTGAAGGTGAACATAAACCTGAATTTAGTTACAGTTTAAAGATATTATCTGTAATATGTAACATTTCCACATCACATTTTTCCAACTTTGTTTTCGGGGGGAGATGTGTCTGGGAATTTCTGTAACTTTCCGACTTCATGCCATGACTGGCCAGCTGTGTGGAAGTGAGAGAGGAGCAAGATTTCATGTGTACAACCTAGTGAAACACCATTAATGTCTTTGAGTACCGACTGTCTGATAATGTGTGCTCTTATTCCCATCTCAATTCACACGTCTTTGATGAAACTCTGCCTTCGAGCGTGGTCCTTCAGTATAAACAGTTTTGCCTTTACATGTGTTTGGACACTTTTTATGAACTACCTTGTGTGACGAATGCTGGACCCTTATATTACTGCTGAGACTGAACTCTATAGTAAATCTGCCATAAAACCAAAATGAAAAAGAGATAAAAGCGTCTTAAAAGCTCAGTAGAGGTGCAGAGTGGTTAATAATTCAATGTGGTTTCAGCACTATGAGCGACTCTTGACATTATAAAGACATCTGAAAAGTAACACAAAAACAAAATCCACCCAAAATGGCAATATTACTGACTCTTCATGTGCCTCTTGACTAAAAATAAATATCATAGAAGAAGACAAAATTCATACCATCAATTACAAGATGATTAGCTCAGTAACCATATGTTATTTACAGCTTTAAATAGAGCAGAACCTTTAGATATCTTTCAAGAGAGTAGAGAGCGTGTTTTTGGTCGTCATGTTGGACTGGCACCATCCACCTCGCTGTGATGAACAGTCTGGATGATGGGAAGCTGCCAACATGGCCACCTGGAGGACACCCAGATGGAGAGGATCCTGAGAGACTCTACGGATCACAGGTCCTGGCAGACACCGTCATTAAAACACTTTAGATGAATCCTGTAAACAAATATTCCAGCTCCAGGTAATGTGTAACAGTGTTGTATACTTTTTGGTTGATTTATTATTATTTTACACAGACTAAGGACTTCAAAATGAGACAACACACTCACACTGGTAGGAGAAGCTTACTATTTATTATGTTATTTTTTTTCTGTATTTTTAGGAACAAGAAATGGTACAAACTAGTATATCACATGATTTTGAAATTTGGCAGAACAGTACTGCAATTACTAGCTACTTAAAGTCCAATTAGTCAACATCACTAAAACGGTGTTTCAGCAAATTTTATTCAGCTGCATTTCCAAATGAAAAAAAAAAAAAAATCAATACAAAATTCCATAAAAGAAAGCCTTTCTGCCATGTCAGCCAAAATCTATTTATAGAAAACATTAGTCTTGAAGACCTTAAAGACCATGAAGACATATGGCTAACATGCAGGGCTGCAGGTGCAGGTGGTGGGGAGGAGACTGGCATAGGGGAGACCTACAGGGATGATTCTCCAAATGAAACAAAGTCTGCACCATCAGCAGATCTTCCTCTCTGCTTCCTCGGCCTCCAGGTTTGGCTCTGTTATACTGTTAAAGGAGCAGAATGTACAAAGTTCTGCTAATGCTAAATTATACTGGTATTTAGCATCCTAGGCATCATAACCAGTCATTTGTAAAAACAAAAAACAAAAAAAAAAGAGGATGGTGAACACTGCAAAACAATCTCCTTCTCATGAAGTCCTTTTTGATGATAACTGAGTTCTTAAACCTGCAATAACTCACTTTTTTGATGACTTTGGTGGAAGAATTTTGTGAAAATATCATCGTTTTTTAAATTGATACAGAAAACTTGTTAGCAAACAGTAACTTGTTTACACATCAACAGTTATGGAGCAACATTATCATTCATTAGGAGTCATGTTTGTGTCTATTAACTCCACTTTACCTCTGTGTTACCTCCTAAGGGGAAATAGCTGTTAGACACTAAATGCTTCACTATGTCTCTGTGTTATTTATTAAACTGATGTAAGGACAGAATAATAGGATGACTATATAATGTATTTGATCCAGAAATGTCTCACTTTGGGTAATAAGTTAGACCAAAGCATGGTGAGACTTGCGCTGGTCGCCAACATACAAAAGATAATTGACTAAATTTTGTTTAGATTTGTGGATAGTTACCTTTATTTTATTGGTATCTTATATTATTTTAAATATAGTTCTACAGGATCTATGGACATATTTATTGGGAAAAATGCTTGAAAAGTGACACTGATGTCAGGTTGAATACTCCCGCCTTCAACCTGGTTTTGGCTGCTTTTAAAAATGGTCAGCAAAAATGTGGGTGCAACTGACCACATTAAACCACATTTATAACTTTAGTTTAACTGCTCAAATGAAGTTTCACTCAAACAAATGGCAGCAGCTAAATAACAAATATTATCTCCACAGAGGGGGGTCACACTGTGGCTCTGCACCGGCTTCTAACCCCCACCACAAACAGGACGCGGCGTTCCGGTAAACAACAAGCAAACATACAAGAGTAAACAACTTATCTGTGTCCACATCTGGTACTTGTTAGACATGGACCTGATTCACTCACACACACACACACACACACACACACACACACACACAACACACACACACAAATGGGACAGATATACACAGATACAGACACACTGGTGATTAACAAATTACACCTGTTGTTCCTGTAATCCAAACCAGAGCTGAAATACAAAAAAAGAAGAAACCATCAGCAGTTCTTCGGGGAGGCGGCTGCCAGCTGCTACCTGGAAGTTCTTGGCTGGTTTGAAAGTGAGCAATCACGTTTTGAATTCTACTTTCATGTGTGAGGTGTGGTTTTGTCCTTTTAATGAAATAATGTTTGTCTTTTTTTAAAATCCCAGTGTCCCCATGACTCATGTGTTTTATGGGCTCTAAGTTTCTTGATGCCCTTCCAGGAAACAGAAGGAAAACAACATTTCTCATTTCTTCCAAATGACCACATCTCTGTGTGCAATACCTCAGCCTGCCAACAGGGGTCAGTGTGTAACTACATCAACTTTTCTTATATCCTTTCTTTTCTATTCTTATTATTCATAATAACAAGGAAGACCTCTTTGTTTTTTTCCCCCTCCTCTCACCTTCTTTCTCACCCATTTCCACAATATTCCTTCCAATTTTTTATTAATATCAAGAAGAATTCCCATTCTCTTTTTTTATTCTCTCCCATCATCTACACTTGTTTTGGAAATATTAGAGGAATGTTTGCATTTTACCTCACATTCATTTGATTTGAGATTGTCTTGTCTGCATGTCCCATCCTCAGACATGAAGTTATCATTCGTCCATCCATCCTTTCTATTAATTTCCCCCCTAATCTCGTTTCTCCTCTTCTCCTCCTGTCTTGGAGATTATCGAGGAGGAAGGCTTTTTAGGTTTTTCCATCTCTCTTTGTGTTGCCTGTCCTCATCTCCTCCTCTTTTTCTCATCTCTCCTCCTCTTCGGCCGCTTCATCCCTTAATTTGTCTTATTCATTTAGAACTAAGTTACTCCTCTCCTTTTACCTCCATACCAAGTCTCCACACTTCTCTTTCGTCCTCTCTTTCCCCCATTGTTCTTCAAATATCAAGAGGTTTCATTGTCTTTTCTCTAGCTTTTCCCCTTCTCATTTTGTCTTGTTTACACCATTTCATCACTTCTTTTTTTCCATCCTTCCCCCTCTCCTCCTTTTGAAAATTATAGAAGAGGAAGGTTTTCTGGATTCATCCTCTCCTCTACTCCCTTCATTGTCTCCCCATCTCCACCTTTGTCCTATTCATTTATAAAGAAATTTCTCTTTTCTCCTCTCTTTTCCTTTCACTTCTTCCTTTCCTGGTATCCAAACATTTGTAGTGTCCTTCTTCTCACCTGTTCTTTATATATTAAGAGTTTTTTCTTTTCTCTAGCTTCTCATTCTTATTGCCTCGCCTCCTGCCCTCTACTCTCACCTCCTTCCACCAGTGTAAAAAATACATCTTCAGGCTCCTTCTGTTTCTTACCTGTTCTTCACACTTTTGTAGAGCCCTCCTTCGCCTCCTGTTTTATTTCACCTCATCTCATTCCCACTCTTCTTGTCTTTTTGTTTGAGGAAAAATGCAGAGGAAGGTGTTCTGACTGGGCCCTCATCTCTACTTCCCTTCTTTTGCAATCTTTTCTGCCCTTCTGTTCTCCTCTCCTGGACTCCCCTTTCCTCAGATTATAGCAGAAGGAGTTTAGCTTTTCCTCTACTTCCATCCTATTCTCACCTCTATTTCACAAAGTCCTCTTTTAGCTCATCTCACCTCATCTTCTCTGTCATTTAGCAATGACACAAAAAGGTTCCTCTAGTTCTCCCTCTCCTCTTCACCTAATCCTGGTCCCACTTTTGTAGTGTCCTCCTCGTTTTCTTGTTCTTCAAATATTTTTTGAGTTTCCTCTGCCTCCGAAAATGTTCCTCTTCCCTCTCATCTGTCTTGCCTTGGTAATTAAAAGTCCTCTCCTTTCTCTTCAACTCATCCTTACCTCCACACCTCATCTGTTTTGCATCGTTCTGTTTCCATCCTCCTTTTTCACGTTCCTTCTCTTGCCTCATCTCGTCTCTTCTGGATTTTTGGGTTCATCCTCTCCTCTCCTTTGTCTCTGCTGCTCTTTTCTAACCTCTTCTCGTCTTATTTCAAACCTCACCTCATTTTCTAGTCTTCACATTTCTGTTTTTTGTTGTGTTTTCTCTAGTTTCTTCTCTTGCTGCATCTTCTCTCCTCCTGTCCTTCACCCTTTCCTCTCATTGTTGAAATTATAGAGGAAGATTTTTAGGGTCTGTCCTCTCCTCTTCTGTCCTCTATTATCAAATTCCTCTTTTTTTTCTCTTCTCACCTGATCCTCTGGCCAATCCTTCTCTGTCCTGCTTCGTCCTGTTAATTTAGAAAGAAACATTTATGTCTCTTCTGCCTTCATGTCTCTATCTTTAATCTGCTCCCCTTGTTTTGGAAATTATAGAGGAAGAAGATGTGATTTGTCCTCCCTTCCCTTCCTCCCCTCTTGTCTCACCTCTTCTTGTAGTGTTGCCTTTTGTATTTTAAAATATTCTCAGTCTCAATTTTCCTTTTTTGCTCCTTAATGTTTTTGCATCTCATCTTGTCTTCTGACCTCCTCTTTCTCTTCTCATTTGCCCTTTTAATTTAGAAAAAACAGACTCCTCTCCTCTTCTTACTCTCTTTTCTCTCAGTTCATTTCACCTCCTCTCCCCTCCTCTATAAAGACCAAAAATAATTAATTTTAGAATTGCTCCTGCTGGCATCTCCCTTAGAAATCAAATTGAGCTATTTTCGCTTTCCATTTGGACACACACGCATGCGCATGCAGAGGGGAAGGTTTTTTGCTAATTCCACCTTTTTTTTTTCTTCCTGGCAGCAAAAAATGGAAAGTTGTTTATTCCAATGAACAGATGCCTCCATGACACACAAACACTCACACACACATAGTCACACAGACCATCAAACACACTCATGGGCACATGCACACACACACACACACAGACCACCCATGGCTGTGTGTCTGTGTGTGTTGCTGTACAGACACACACCACTAATTTTATCTCACATCAAACACACAAACTGCACATAACACACATGCACTTAAGTATGTGTGTTTCCCAGTAAGTAAGGAAGTGATCAGCGCCTACATCTCACTCTGGTGTTTGATGTGACATTTCTCCCTCCTGCAGGGAGAATAACTGAAAATATTCTCAGACCTTCTTCTGTGCAGAGGAAAATGGATCCGTGCAGATTTTAAAGCGTTGGCGGAGACGCTGGATCGCTCAGGCGGGGGACAGACTAAACCACTTTCAGGCCAAATTGACCCTTTGTCAAGTCTCGGCTCTCCTCCGCACTCCTTGGTTACGGTTGCTAAGAAGAACAAACAATAGCCTCAGAGAGTCTGTTTCCATTGAAAAACACCTGTTGATTTAATTGACTCGTATTTCTATTCAACAGCTTTCAGCCAGTCTTTCTGTGGTTTGGTAAAAATCTGGTTTTAGAATCTTGGTAGAGAGCTATGACTGAGCACCATATTGATATTCAGGGGACTGATGAAAACAGTTGCTAATGTCAAGTTGCTCTTTTGCAGTCAGGTTCAGCTTCCTCCCATCAGAAGATGAACCACAAAAATCAATCTGTGGCTATGTGTTACGTCATGCTGCATCATGTCCAGTCTGAACATTGAAAGAAGAAAAAAACATCCCAGTGCCGGCCGTGATCATGTTAATCAACGCTCCAGAAAGGCAACATTTACTAATTAAGTCATAGCTTAGGGCATTTGATTTTTAAGGGAACATGTAGCAGAGGAAAAAAAAAATTGCTTAGTTGAGAAGGTCAAAAACTAAATGATAGTAATCGGTAAGCAAACCCTCACATTAGAAACTTAAATTCTAACAATAAATATTATTTGCTTACCTTTATTTGCAAGCAGACTTAGATCCAGCTAAACAAAACTCCTCACTCAACTGACTGGCTTTAATAAATGGCTGCAGTTCTAACTATTTAAATTTCCAACAGGTGACTGAAGCATGGCCTAATGGTAAATAATTGTTGTTTTTTAACACTGTGTAAGGAGCCAGAGATCAAAGATATCTTCTGTGCATTTATTAAGACTGTAACGGATTGCCCGTCTCCCAGGTTAGTTTTGGTGAGGTTGTGAAAAAAAAAAATACAAAAACAAACAAAAAAAACCCCTAACAAAATAAACTTAAGAAAAAATAAATAAAACTAAAAACAAAAAAAAAAAAACCTACACCCATGGATTCCAGCAGGTCTGCACCTGAACTGGACCAACTTTGAACTCCAACAATATATTCTCTTAAGGAGCTACTTCCCCTTTGGTTTGAAAGAGGAAACTCCTCCTACAGATAAAAGAACGTTACCAACTGTAGAAACATGGCGGTTCAACATGGCGGACTCCATGGGAGGCAATGTGCAGCATCTGCAGTTATAAAGGTCATTCTAAGATAACAAAAACATAATGATTCCCATTCAGGTGATTATACACGAATGAAAACATGCCTATGTACATTATATTCCGTTTCTGCCAATAGATCCTCCTAAATGTTACACACTGGACCTTTAATAATCTGTCTTTAATTCAACAAACATTCATACAGTCCAGCTCTAGTCCAAGAATTACAACAGTTGCAGGCAACTAAACAACCTGTCTTCTTTTGGTGCTGGCTTGACCTTGCAAGACTCTGCAAGACTCATTTTTGCTTCAATACCTGCCTCTTCTTTGTCTCTTCTCAAGGAAGTAAAATCAAACTTCCATTTGAGTAAAATTCAAATAGAGAATATGCCTGAAAGGGATCTTTATCCTTACTAAAGCACTGCAAAGTGCTCATCCCAGAGAGACTCTGTACATCAGATGGTGAAGTCCGAACCTGAGGATAAGTCTGATTGAAAGATTTAGTTAAAGACTCAGAACTATGACCCATAAAATGTTGTAGGGAGATTTAAGGCACAAAAAGCAGTTTCTCTGACACTTTTTTCCCCCAGCAGATTTAAATTTTGGCTCAGTTTGGTCACGTGACTTAATCTGGTAATTTCAAACTTGACTTGATAAAATCAGAACTCTAAACTTTGACTTTTACACCTATTACTTCCGACTTTAATTCGACTTGTCACCAGGTTTATAAAGGCTGCAAGGAAAGGACCCAAATGTTGGTATACCATAACAGTTCAGTGACTTTGGTGGTGATGGTAAGATTATGATACAAAGGCTAACAGTTAGAGGCAGCAAGTCCAAACAGAAGTAGCAGAGACTGCAAAGGTTAACAAGAACAGGTAAAGTTAAAGGGTCGGGCAGAAGAGACTGGGACCCAATGGCAAGAAGCAACACTGATGATCTGGCCAGGAGCAGATGGAGGTATGAATACTGTAGGGAGTAACTGGGGAATGAGGAACAGGTGAGCAGGTGAATGTAGGAGTCAGGTGACTGGGACTGGTGTGATGGTCTGTGGGCATCTAGTGGATGGAGGGAGAATGGCAAGTCTGGAGAGTTCCTCAGCAATGCATTGGCCAGAGGGAATTGAGAAGTTGCTGGACAGAGAAAGGTAAATAAAAACAAGGACTTAAGCCTTTGGACTCGGAATAGCTTGATATTCTCTCCAAGATCAAAGATTTAAAATTATGTTACGAAAAAGTGAATACATATATTATAAATGAAATGGAAAGTGAAAGTGAATTATGAAATTGTTTACTTAAATTTTATTGCAATTGCTTTTTATTTGATAATTATATTTACTAAAAGTAAAATAGTAGTTCATCACAATAATCTCTGCCAGATGAAATTAGATTATTGTAAAATGTTCAACTCAAACTCAAAAGAATAAGGTAAAAATGATTCATGGTTAAAATGCCATATGTAAAAAGATTATATAAACTACATATTCAAGTTAAATACTGCATGTGCTGTGGTGGATCATCTGTAAGCTGACATTTTCAAAATTATCCAGAGAAATCTCCTAGAACCTGGCAGAAGGAGAAAGCCCTGCTTTATCTTTAGAGTTAATTACAGCTGGGAACAGCTCTGCAGCTAAACGTGGTATTCCCTTTCACACACACACACGGGTGTCCCACCACAGGCTGTTTGCTACTAACCATTAAGGCATGTAAACAAGCCGATTTGGGTGACACACAACCAGAAATGAGAGCTTTCCCAGGATGCACTCAGAGATCTCTCCCGTGGTCTGACAGTGTGGCGGCGATTGCGTGAGTTTGCAAAATAACTCCCAGTTGTGAAATGATACACTCAGCAACATGCATAATTACTGCCTGCAAAATGTTTTATAATAAATCATAATAGCCGATGTGTGAGATAAGTAACCAGCACAGAAGATATTTTTAAAAGTTGGTGATCCCTACAGAAAAAAAGTTTATTTTTACTTTTGTCATGTGAGGTCAGCTGCCAAAAAGTGCTGAAAAATGAAGAAACTATTAGTTTGAAGTTGACTCCATGATGTCTTTGTAGCTGTGAATTTGTGTTTGAAGAGGTTTTGAGTTGGGTCACTAATTTAACTGAAATTAAATGTTTATTGTGATTTTGTTGCCTATTTTTGCATTAACCAGTGGGAATGCCTCTCGTCCTCTGTGTACATATACTGAGGAACTTTGTTTAATACAGCCAATTAAATCGTTTAATTTTTAAGCAGCTTTGTTAACTTCTGCTGTGTCTCTTAAATCCCTGTATCGCTGATTATTTCCTATATAATAGACAGGTGTAGAGTCTCATAAAGGTCATTTTATGCATTGCATTGTGGGATTGTCAACCAAAGTGTTTATGGCACGTACACTACTAGTTTTTGAAGGCACTATATAGTGGCCAAATTTACACACTCCAAATTCAGACACTCAAATAAAATGGCTGTTTACACGTATAATGCTCTATATATGTTGATTATATTGTACACCATTCAGTCCCCTTTCCCCTGCTGGGGCTCAGCCTGCCAGCTGCTATCAATTAAACATTATATATTTATTTTCCTAAACACTCTTTTTAAAGGTCTATTGTGTAAGATTGAGGAGGATCTATTGACAGAAATGGAATAAAATGTAATTAGTGTATAATCACGTGAAAATAATGTGTTTTTGTTACATTGAATGAGCCACTTTTATCGTCAGAGAGAGTGGGTCCTCTTTTCTGGAGTCGGCCATGTTTCTACTGTAGCCCAGTGTACGGTGTGTTGACTCACCATACACTGGCTCTGGATGGGAGCTTTTGCGTCTTTGTGACTATTGTGGCCACCGTAGTTTCTCCTATGTGTTTGGAACAAGAGGGTGAGGCGAGTGCGTTGTAGTCTGCAACTACACTGCTAGATTCCCCTTTGCCACTAAATCCTACACACTGGACCTTTAAATATTAAGCAATAATTTATAATAAAATGTAACTGACTACCGAAAGGGAGGACTGATTGTAATTTCAGTTTGACCTTCACTCAACTCATGTTCATGTTATTTGTATTTAGGTTTTTCTTGAAGGACCAGCGTGTACGATTAACTGTTGCAGAATGCAATGAACACCGCTCGCATCTGTATTTGACGACCTGGGAATGAGAACAGGCTGTGAAGTGGTTTGGAGAAACTACAGTGGCCGCAAAAAACATGGCAGTTCAACATGGCAGACGTGTAACAACTTTTGGTTTCACATGGGACTTAAATTGCAGTCCTATGTTTGTTTGGCCCATTTATCCACTCTATCCTCCTCTATACTTGGACTTTGTTGCTCTTTATACTGCACCTTAATACAAGTGTGTACTGTTCACAGCAAAGCATCATACTAACACGGTATGCTCTAGTACTTTGGCAGGTTGATTACACGCTTATTTTGGAAAGCACTAAAATATCCAGGTGGTGAAAGTGACGTTTCAACTTCTAATTTACTTGACCAGAAATAGAGTACTTTTATTTAAACAAACAATGAGGTGTTAAATCTGTGATGGTGTTAATCAGGTGATTATCCTGTAGCCTAACCGATAACTGACTGGTTGATTAACTGGCTATAACTTGTTTGTGCAAAATGTTCAGGTACAATCTATCTGCATACTTAAACAACCTTGTGTACATGCATGCAAACAACATGCAGACACACCTACAAATACAGACACAAAGGCAGTGACACACTTGTACACACATACACGGCAGTAACACACGTGAGTCTCAGGGGACATTTCCATATGCTCGCACGGCTGAACCATGAAAACTGCACTCACACTCACACCTTACAAACTAGTGATGAAAGTGATTCCTCCAAACGCTAATCAAGACCAAAATAACTTGCTTGATCATCTTCTATCAAAGGCCACGGGACTCACCGACACGTGGACAGACTGACAGAATAAATGTAAGTTGACACCAACCCAGTTGTGTCAACAACAAGAAGGAAAAAAAACACCACCAAAAAAGTAGACAGGTAGACATATGTGGGACATGCCTAATGACAGGGACTACATTAAAATTAGAAATAAGAGTAAGACAGAAGAAGGGTGAAGACAGAATAAAGAAATTAATTCAGTTAGAGTCATATGTGGTGAAGACTTATTAGCTGACCTTGTTCAAAGAAGATTTTCAAATGAATCGGTTGTGCTAGATGGGGGTTGGAATTAGACACCATTACTGCTGCTGCTTCTATTATTTGTCATTACAACCGTTACTATTGACATTACTGTAAGTAGTAGGTGTTTGTTAGGGACGTAAAGACACACTGGATGGATGGATCCCTCCTTTATAACCTGATACTGACAACAATATGTTTTCCAATAGGTCCAACTGAAATTACTCATTGCTTTTTGCAGTGA
This sequence comes from Dicentrarchus labrax, assembly GCF_905237075.1. NCBI lineage: Eukaryota > Metazoa > Chordata > Actinopteri > Moronidae > Dicentrarchus > Dicentrarchus labrax. The sequence continues at coordinate 19,637,017 of NW_026136708.1, forward strand.
AAGTTTTTATGTGCTATTGATAAAAAAAAAGACCCTTTAGTGTCTCTGAGGGGATAGGATGATGGACGTGTTTGATTGACAGCTGAGTCAGCAGGGGAACGAGACAGTACATGAGCATATTTGAAAGGCATGCCAAGAAGTGGTGATTTTGATGTGTGAAAATACATACTTGATGGGATATTTTTTTAGCATGTATCTTTTAGTTTATTAATACCTTTTTCTTCCAACTGTGGAATGACCAATTCCTTACACACTACAGTTCCTGCTCTTCAGTACTGAATCCCTGTTGTTGTTGGTCTGGTGAAAGTGTAGACAGCCATGTGTTGAATATACATGCATATGAATAGATTCGACAACTGTCTCTTCACCTAGCATCTTTAGCACAGTGACAAGTGTGTGGTCCCTGACAGTACAGTTATTTATTATGTCAGCCGGTACAAGTAGCATGACAATTCTGCTCCTGTTGCCACAAATACTGTGAATGTTCAACTGTAGCTATTAGAGTGGTACTATATGAATACTGGTACTACATCTGCTTTTATTACAGCTGTCATTACTGCTACAAATAATTTGACTTTTGACAATTACTGTCACTACTAACAGTGTACTGTAATAGTACTGCTATTGCAACCCATTCTCATGTCAAGTTGTCAAATATGGCAGTTTGGTTAGCCCTACACTTCAAACTAGGATGCTGAAGGTAACCCTATAGCGGCCTTTCTGGATTGCCCATCTGGCATACTGTTCTGATGTGCTGTCAAAATGAGGTGATGTAGTATAAAGAGCGGGTCAGTGCACATATGGAGGAGGAGGTCAGGGTTGTTGGAGGGGTCAAACAAACACAGGACTTTGACCCAGACCAAACGTCAATGCTGACTTCCTCCTAAGTTACATTACGTGTTCTCTTACCCCAAAGCGCAATGATTTCCCAAACCTAACCAAGTAGGGGTTGTGCCTAAACTTAACCTAAACTGCAACAGTTTAAACTCATTAAATGTGAAATGTTTCTCAGCAAGCTTTATTTTGAAAGGCTAACTGGACTGATCAAGCAGCCGTATTTGAGGAGTTTGCTATTGCTATTAGTATTAAAAGCACTATTCGTACTACTACAGGTGTTATAAAAGAGAAAAATATTTAGATACTTTAGAAAAACTTTCTCCCCAATTGAAAGAATTTGGACTTAAATACAACAAAAATATACTGCATCATCAATAACATAATAGAAAGCAGTACAAAAAGGAGCACAGACAACTTATTCTATTCATATTTATTTGAAAACAACAATCCATTTTTCCACTTCTACTGCGATTCCTTGTTGCAACTGGGTTCATACATGATATTTGTATTAATTCCACAGAACACCATCACAAAAGTTACCCTTTTATATGCACGTTTACCTTTTTTTTGTCCTTTTTTTAATATATTGTTGTCATTTCTAAACAATGACTTGTGCTTTGATATCTTTGAAAGAGAGAAAGAGATTTTTTTAAAGACATCATTGTCGTCATGATAAGTGTACATAACAGAGGGAGGATCGAAATAGAAAAAAGTCGTAAGAAGAGGATATACTGGTCGAATACACACCGATACAGAATACAGAGATACACACTCACATTGCAGCCTGCCCGACTCAACCCAAAACTGTCAAAAGAGAAAAGAGTTGTGTCACTGAAATCACCACAACCTCCCAATTGCTCCTTTCTTCTCCTGATTTTAGGATTTTTAAGTATGCTTATTGTTGCCTTGCAACAAATACACTCCCTGCTGGTAAGCAGAGTTTTGGCTAAATATTGCTTAGCTACACAAAGGATATCCAGGAGCGGTGGAGGATCAAAAAAGCAGTACAGAAAGCCTCAATGTCACAACTGTTAAATCTATTATTCTGATTATTTTTGCAGACAATTTCGGGGGTTCAGAGCACAGAGCAGTTCTCCTCCTAAACACTTCCATTTCAATCAAGGTTTTGCTGCAAAAAAACTGAACAGAGTGCTAGGACTTTCATAGCAGAGATCCTAAGAAAAATAAGGTGCATTTGTCAGAGAGTTTGATGTGTGTTTATATATTTGTCCCCAGAAATAAAGCCATTAAATAAAAGTTTTGGTGGGTTGATTGCCATGGCCACAATGTGCATCAATGCCAAAAAAAAAAATATATATATGTTTGTGTGTGTTTAGGGGAGTTGACTGAATATTTACATGGACTGGAATGTTTTCCCCGTTCAGATATCTGACAAATAAAACTGAATTAATTTAAGCAAAGTTGTTTTTTTCCCCCAGAATTTGGAGCTACTTTTAATCAGCGTAACATCGCAATATTCGCCGATGGAGGCGATGTTCGGGAGGAGTGTGGAGGGGGTGCTGAGCAGAATGCTGCGGTGCATGAAGGCATGTTTATTCACTTAATGCTGAGGGCAATTCTGTGCCTCGTAAAAATCAAAACGAGAAATAATACCACAAAAGTAAGTAAAAAACAAGAAAATTCACCAACCAGGGACAGGCAAAGAGCAGCTGAGAAAATGTACAAGCAAACTACCTTAATGTGAATGTCATTCTAAATGTTAAGTGCAGATAGATAGATAGATAGATAGATAGATAGATAGATAGATAGATAGATAGATAGATAGATAGATAGATAGATAGATAGATAGACAGGTTGATAGATTCTATATACTGTATGTATTCATATGCTGGGTAAATATTCTGGTAAATCTTACTTCTATGTGTATATACCTCCAAGTAGAGGGGGCTCACTTAGACGTATATAAATAGGTCTAACATATAAAGCCATATTACAGTGTACATATCCTCGCCCTAATGTAAGCGATAGCAAAAAACCCATGCTTTACATAGAAAAAGGCATCCACGACATTTAAGAAAAAATGTACAATTTATGAAACATGGTAACAATAATAAATAGTATTATAGAATTGCTGCTGTACACAAAAAAAGCCATTTTTAAAATTTCACTCATATAAAAATATGTTTTAGTGCAACCGTACGTAATAGTAATATCCATAACTTCACATCGCTTGTCGAGACTTTAAGGTGTCTAAAAAAAAGAAGAAACACAAGAGGTGGGGGAAGTAAAAGGGCAAAGGAGGAAGAGGAGGAGAAGGGGGGGATTGCATTTATTACAAAGCTGATACGCAAAACGTGATAGTATTGTATTTACATTTACCTTCCTGCTTTGTTTGCTTATAATAATATAAGCAAAAAAAACAAACGAAAAAGATTAAAGAAAAGGCACACACATAGCTGTCTGATTTTTTTTTTTTTTTTTTCGTCGTACCGTTTGACCAGAGTCCTTTTTTCGCAGATTTTGGTCGGGCTCATGTGTTGGTGGGAGTTAACGTACTTGTGTAACCGTATGCAGATCCTTAAAAAGTCTTTAAATAAGAAAGTTTCTGAGAGCAGGCCCCGGTTAGAACAGGCATGCTGTACACAAACATTAAAACCGCAGAAGTTCATTTGTGTTTTCATCTTTTTTTTTGACAAGAGCTGTTTTTCTTTGTATGCATTGTATTTATGTATGTGTGTGTAAGAGAGAGAGAGAGAGAGAGAGAGAGTGTGTGTGTATGTATGTATAAACCGATGTAGAAGAATATGTGTGTAAAGTGTGCAAAAGTCATTTTTCTCTCTCTGTTGCACTTCATCCCTTCCTATTATCCAAAAACAAAAAAAGTCCATTGTTTCTCGTCCTCTTGTTCTTCTTCTGCAGCCCTACGAAACGTCTTTGCTCCTTTTTGTGCTTTCTGCCTCCCTGTCTCTCTCCAGCTTGAGAGGTTTGGAGGCCGTTGAAGGCTGGAGGGTCTCAGATCCGGGGCTGGGAGGGTGAGGAGAGGAGGAGGAGGAAGAGGGGGAGGAGGAACAGTGAGGGGAGGTGGGGATCGATTGGTAGGGGGGCCTGAGCTCCAGGCCGCTAAAGTGCTGAATCCCAGGACCTTGTGGAGGAGATGGCGAAGGGTGAGGAGATGGCGGCGACATGGAGATGGATGGCGAGCGCTGCTGTTGTTGGGAGTCGGGGGACAATGCAGAAGGAGAGGAAGAGGAGGAAGATGCTTTGCCTCCATCTTTCCTTTTATCCCCTCTGCCTCCTCCTCCTCCTCCTCTCTCGGCGAGCTCCTCCGAGTCGATGCAGAGCGAGGCGATGGCCTTGGTGCAGGTGTGGATGCTCTCCTCCTGCTCCTGCCTCACTTCTCCTCCTTCCCTCTCCTGCGATGAGGGGTGAGGTGACTCCCTCAGCCTCTCGCCTCCTCCTCCAGCTACTCCTCCTCCTCGAACTCCCCTCTCGGTGAAGGAACTGAAATGAGGGGAGGCGGCCTCGCTTGTGTTGGAGTCTTCCGATGTGCTCTTCTGCAGCACCAGGCGGGAGGCGACCTGCTGCGCCCCCTGCTGGGCCAGAGGGGTGGTGATGGATGTGGGGACGGAGTGTACCATCTGGATCCCTCCGATGGGGATCATTGGGAACGGCGAACGCACCTGAAATGAACATTTTGAGGAAAAAAGTTTGAGTCACATGTTTGGAGAGTAGGTGAAGACCAAAAAGTGTGTGTGTGTGTGTGTGTGTGTGTGTGTGTGTGTGTGTGTGTGTGTGTGTCAAAGCCTGATATATCTTCTTCCTCTGAGCCATAGAGCTCCCTTGTTGTCCAAAAAACACATCAGTGAGTCACACTGTTGCACTGGATGACGTGCTACTTCATTACTCACTAGAGTACCAAATATGGATTAGTCTGCCTCCGAAAATAGTCCACAATGAAAGTGTTATTTACCCCTGGTGGAGTGACATTTGCTAAAAAGTACAGTGAGCAGCTGTGTTAAGAAATTATTGAGCTTTTTTTAAAATGTGAAACTATGTATTTGTGAGCTGTTTCTTAACAGATTTACATCCTTACCAAGAACAAATTTATTGGGTACAATTTATTTTAATTATTATATAGTGCTAATAATAATAACTGATAAAGTATATATTTTTTTAACATATCTGTCTTTCTTTAATTACAAAATGTTTTATTGAATAAAATATCCAGTGTGAAATATATGAAATAGTGCATAATAATTAAAAGATTTAAAAAATAAAAACAAATTACCTTAAAATAAAATGTACAAAATAAAATAAATTATATAAAATTATTAAAAATGATTTTACGTTCAATTTAATATGAAAAAAGCGGTACAAAAAATAAATATATACAAGTCTGTGTATTTATGTAAAAAAATGAAATACCTGGAGTTGAGAATGGAGAGGAAGGTGACTGAACAGGACTTGGTGAGGTGGACTGGACTGGTTACCGCGGCTACCGCCCTGGTCCCGTTCCCCTGATGACGGCGAGCCCGGATGATGTTCCTGGAAACACGAAAAGGAGACGAACTTGAAAAACGTGCGTTCGGACGAAAATCATGAACAAGTGAATTAATTTGAAAATGTCTTCTTTCACAGAAACTCAACAAACCCACAAAAAATACACACACTCATTGGACAGTACCAGTTACAATAAACACACATTTGAGGCTTTGAAATGGAAAACCAAATATTATGTGACAAAATAAATTAATAGGTCTTGATGAAAAGTACAAAAACAGAAATGTGTGGTTGTACTGGACAGCAGGTGTTGCTAAAAAAAACAAATACAAAGTATGAAGGCTCAGTCAAACATCTTGTGCCTGAATAATGGTTGTTAAAACATTAATCTATCATTTGAAGAACTGTCGGTTATCAAAGCCAAGCCAGTCTCACTCTCTGCTTCACGCTTTGTTTAAGTGGGACCAGCAGCAGAAGCCAGGGTTTGAAGTAGGGCTCTTAAGAAGAAAAACAGCCGCGTTATTAACCACACCACCGCCAGCCAAGATCCCATTACCACCAAAACCCAGCAGCCCTATCTTCAATCATCCCTCTCTCTAATACACTCAGTCTATCTGACTCGCTCTTTATTCCCTCATCCTCTCTGAATGTTTCTGCTCTGTCTGCCAGACGGTTTTTCTTCTCCCCGCTTTGTCCTCTTATTTCTGTCCATTTATTCCATCTCCCACATTTCTACTTCAGGTTTACCACACCGGACCGCAACCTGAGCAGCAGAAAGTGTAGTAAATCACAGTTGAAGCACCTTAATGTGTTCTATTTGTGGTGTTTATGGAGGCAAATGTTCCAGACAAAACCGGAATTATTGTAATGTATTTACTCTATTATGGAAAACTACAGAAGTTTAAAAAGTGCATGTGAGAAATCCGACAGTATATGCCAAACAGAGAGACGTTGGCTATCACATTGTCAGAGAACAGATATGTGTTACAATAAAGAACATCGAGTCTCTTACCGTCTCCATCTCTGCGCTGCCTCTGCGACGTCCAAGAGGGTCCAGCTCTACCTGACCCAACACTCCAGCCTGGTGACCTGGCCTGAGGCCCCGCGATCCACTCTGCTGACTGGTAGTCACAAGCAAGTAGAAATATCACATTAAATCATTAGTATAAAACTTTCATCCAACACATTATAAAATGATTCTATTACAAGTAAAAGTCCTGCATTGCTGATCTTGGCCATTTTTATGAATTTCTGCAGTTGGATTCTACCAATTTAAACAAGCCTTGAAGGGCAGTAAGTGTTTTGTAAGTGTTTCGGCTTGCTATTCTTGTGAATTGAAGAATAAATTACAAACAAGAAGTCTAAAAGATTGAAGAACTTCACATTTTTAACGAGTTTGCTACGATGGCGTATTAGGGCCATTGTAAAAATAAACATATTATGGAGTCAGGAGACGGGGATAATATTTCAGAGCAAAAACTCTAAGAAATTATGAGATTCAAGCCGTAAATTGAGTAAAAAAAACCACTCGGATATTTACTGAGATTAAAGTGACACATTTGTGAGTAAAAAACAGACACATTTTTTAGAAAAACTATTTTAGATTTGAAATATTTTCAGTGATTATAAAGTCATAAATTTGTGAGAAAACACTCAGAAATTCTTTGAGATTAAAGTAACAAATTAACTACTTATTTATTGTCAAGGAACCATATCGCTTTACTTTGCAAGGTTGAATCATTTAATTTTTGGTAAATTTACCACTACAATCTTGAAAACTCTCAGTTTTTCTCCCCTGGCTCCATAATTCTTTTCTTTTTTCTAACCTAAATAGGCCCTAATAGGCTGCCATAGTTTGCTTCTATTTGGACGTTGCTGATTTTGCTGGATTGTCAGACATAACAAAAGCACCTCCTCCTGACTCACCTTTGGTGATGGAGGTGTTGGTGCAGCCCTCGGCGAGGAGAAAGAGGCCGGATCATCCCCCTGTGGCGGCCTCGGGGTGAAAGGTCACGCTTGTAGTCTCTTCCTGCCGGAGATGTGGGCCGAGAAAGAGGGGAGAGCAGCGAGAGGTGTCCCCTCCTGGGGGAGAGGTCTCGGCGATACCCCCCTGCCACCCCAAGGTCCCTCTTGGGGGAGATGTGACGCAGAGGAGAGATGTCCCGATGGGGTGAGAGGTGCCCGGCGTGGGGTGAGAGATCACGACGTGGGGAGAGGTATCGGTGGGCTGAAGGTGAGGAGGAAGGCGAGATGGGGGACGGGCAGCCTGAGTGGTCCAGCCCAGGTGAGGACAGGCGGGAGGAGGGCGAGGAGAGATCTGGGGAGGGGGTGGGCAAGTCTTCATCCATGGAGGAGGAGGGTGGAACCAGCAGCCTGCTGCCGAGTGCCCGCTGCAGGCCTCGCTGGTACTCTGCCTGACTGCGCTCCCTCCCGGCTGGGTCGCTGGGGGGAGCCTGCGGTGTGATCTGGATACTCGGCACGGTGGTGAAGTAGCCAAACAGCGGAGGCTTGTTGGTGTTTCCCAGGAGGTCAGAGGCTGAATGATGAGAAAGGTGAGGAGCAGGATGGGAGGAGGCCACGGCTGTGATTGACATGGCGGGCAGGCCGTAAGGCTGCGGGCTGGTTGAGCGTGAACGAGTCTTGGGGGTGGAATCACCATCATAGTCATCTTCTTCATCGTCTTCATCGTCCACCTCATCGCCGTCTTCCTCTCCGCCCTCTGAGTCGTCTGCATCCGAGAACTGGTGCTCCGCCATGGTGCCTCTGGAAATCTTTTCAGACCTCTGGCCATCCTCTCCAACATCTATAAGAGGAAGGAAGAAGATGAATGAGAGAAAGTCAACATCAGAGGGGCACAATAAAACAGAAGAAGGAGCAGGATCAGATAAAGAAGAAGAAGAGGAGACAAAAGAGGACATAGGAGAGGAACAAGGTGAGGAAGAAGTGAGAAGAAGAAGCAAATGTTGAGGAAACAAACAGCACAGAAAAGGACAGAAAGATAAGTGGAGAGAAGGAACCAGTTTGTATTAATATGTGGTAAGAGAAAGAGTTTAGATGAGAAACAAAACACCACTGAAACCACATTCCCACCAGCTCAAACCAATAAAATATAAAGCACAATAAAACTAAGTTATTTGAGACAAAACCCTCGACACTTTGGTTTTTCTGCAGGAAGGCTTCATGCCAAATGCTGGCAAGCGCTTATTGTACAGTAGCTGCGAAGTTACTGTTGGCAGGTAACCAACCATCGCTTTATTCTACAACATATCTGACTGGCTGATAACTGATGAAACTGAAGAAAAGGGAATTTTGGGAATGAAAATGTTGGTTCGTTGTTGTGACTCTTCAACAAAAGAGTCAAAGTTGAGTAGAGTTTTTCATCTGGCCAGAAAGAAATCAAAATCTTAAAATATTTCTATGATATATGTTTTCTCCTCTGCTCTTTTTCCTTTTGGTTCTCCTGGGCTTCCTCCAGGAATAGAGAAGCAGAAGCAGTTTGGAGTTAATAAATTGTATTTATCCGACTGCTATGAGCGGAAATCAGATCCACTAACACGCGGCTACTTTTCCAGTTAGTCTCTTATATACAAGAGTTTTTCACAGACCACAAATGTTTATGTCTCGACGACTCACTGACTTTCTGAAGCTCTCTCTTTCCCAAAAACCCCCGTGTGCGTGTGTGGGTTTGTGTCCCAATTAAACGCCGAGCCAACACACACACACACACAGGGTCAATTGAAGTAAAATGTAATGTCTGCATGGTGGAAAATTACCACCAGCTACCAGTCAGATGTTGTCGGCATATTGCACATATGACGATAACGGTTCATCCACTCAAAACACCATGATCTGAGGTTGCCAAACCAACATAATTTTTACTCTTTAACACCTGCTGACAGGCAAATCTAATGACTTATTACAATAATGAAGGACTGACTTTGTTGTTGTTACCTTAACACAACCGACCCGGCTGTTTAAAGACAAAATTGACCAATCTGATGACGGCGAAGTTGTTGTTTTTAATGGTGAAAACTTCCAGAATTTCCAGCTTCATTATCAAGTCATCAAAAGATTAACGAGACACCAAACCCCACTCATCTGTTCAGAAACCGTCAGGGCCCGGAGAGACAGCCGATGACAATTTATTATTTGTGAATATTTCATGGGGAATCACATTCATCCCTCTCAGCCCAGTAATAATTTTCAGATTATTTCCATATCGTCTGATTAATGGGAATGGCTGAAACTCGCGAACCCCGCAGTGTCAGCAGTCGGAGGTGATGAGCAGCAAGTATTTGTTGCTATTTCTGAGTAACTGGTTGGAAATAAAACTGTGGCTTTAAAATTGTTCATGGGAATATTGTAATAGAGACTGCAAACAAATAGTAGAAGGATGTTTTTCTTTTGTTTGTTGGTTTCTTCACAGGGTCTTGTGTGTCCGTGTGGTGGTTTGACATGAGGACTGGCTGTCAGGATGAGCTCTGCTTTCCATTACACTAATTGTCCCTGTACAACCACTCCGAGCCAAAGACACTGCAGGCAGCACTCAACGAGACAGCAGGATGTCATTGCAGTTCCTGGAGTGTGCATGTGTGTGTGTGTGTGTTTTAGTTGCTCGTGTGTGTTTTCCTACCTCCTTCGTCTGCCTCGTTGTCCTCAACAGAAGACATGGAGACTCCCAACTCCAGACACTTTTTCATATGAGCCTTAGACTTCATGTGCTTCGTCAGGTTTCCTACAAAACACACACACAAATACACACACCATTTAATGACCCTTTGACTAGTCTTACTGGAAACCAGAGCTTTGGCTTCGTCAACACAAGAGTGAAAAAGAAAGAGGGTGAAATGGAAATAGAAACGGTGGAAGAAAGATCAACACCACAAAATTACAATTTACAAATTATACATAATTTATATATAATGTGATTTAATGACTAAATTACTCAACCTGGTCTGAACTCTGTTTCAGTTGGTTGAATGCAAAGCCAGATACATATCGTACATAAAGGGGGGGGTTGAAGGCTGATAATGGCTTTTTATTAAAGATCAGATATCAGCGATTCAGCATCTTCAACCTCTGATATGATGGAGGTTCCTGTCTGACCACAGCGACAGAAAACAGCCTCTATGCATGTTTTATTCATTCATTTAACCACTTTGTTCTGTGCTCTAGGATTTAATTCTCCAGTTAAAGCTCTAACGTCAAGTTTTCCAACTAACAAATCAGCTAATAAAAGCTGTCAACATCAGAAAAATATGATTAGTCTTGTGTTTAAAGAAAGTTTTACTGAACCATGATGATTGAAACAGATGATTGAACAGATTTATTACATACTTCCAGTAGAAAAGCAAGCCCTACCTTTTGTCTTGAAGGCGAAGTTGCAGAACTTGCAGACGTAAGGCCGGACGTCGGTGTGTGTTCGGATGTGTTTCTTCAGCATGCTGGGTTTCTTACAGCGGATGCCGCACTCCTCGCAGATGTATTTCCCCCGACCGCGACCACGAACGTAAACATAGTCCTCATTGGATTTGTACCTGGAAGAAAGAGCAGAGTAAGACTGTATGGTGATGTGTTTCTTTCTCTTTCTTTCTTTCTAAATACCTAGAAAGTCATATGGCTCAGTTGAAAATGTGAGACTACACTAGATTAACTCTACAAAAATATGATAAAGTTATGATAAATGGTTTACTTGTTAACAAAACAAATTATTTAACTCTCTACCAATGAAGGTATGATTTGATTACATTGCGTTTGTTCCTTCATTATTATACACTCTTGGAAATGGACTCATTTACAGAGTAATTGATGCAGCTCCATGACAGCAGGTTGGGATTCAACTCAATTCACCGTATTTTATTAATTCCCCAGGGGGCAATTAAAAAGTAGCCATAGCACATACACATCATACCATGCCTATGGAGAGAAGAAGGTCCTTCATTCACATTCCCCTTTGTAAAAAGAATATATATTCCTTTATTTGTTGTATACTCTCTTGACCCTCAGAGAAACACTCCATCTCTATCCAGGTCAGAGGTCAGGGCCAGCAGCCCTGCAGCTGGTTGAGATTCATTGTCATGCTCTCGGACACAGATGTTTGCTGACACAGAGGTTTTGCTTGAATATGGCTGAAATTAGAATTTATGCAGCTCTGAGCATCAGAGAGAGAGAGAAGTAAAGCTGGAAAGAGCTCAGAGAGTGTGACATCAGTCTGGATGCAGCATATAAAGTTTAACAAAAACATGCAAGGACTCCTTTGCCTTTGCACATGGGCTGCCAACTCCACCAGGTGAGCTATCTGGACGTCCCGATATTTGTTTGCTTTTTTAACCTGAATTACTTTACAAATGTACCTGTACAGGCTTCTTACTATTCCAATTCAACTGAGGGAAAGTCTGTTGTTAGCTGACCTGGTCATAACCCACAGAAATATGCAGATGTAGTAGAGATGTCTTTGTTTTCAGGGATCACAAGCTAAAATGAGAAACAATGCAGCATTCCACTTTTTTGTTCATAGTCTTTATGCGGGTAATTTTTTTTTCTAAAAAAAGATAACCACAGTCCGTCTACCAGTCCCACTTATTCTTTTACAAGACTTCACAAAAAACATCACTGTCAGACATGATTTTCTATCCCAAATGAGACTTTGAGTGAAACAGCGGGCACTTGGCAGCACAATCAGTGCATGTCTGCATGAGCCTGTCCGTCATGGAGGGAAATTACCACCAACCACCAGTCAAATGCTGTTTTAGCTCTACAGCAGAAGCATCATATTCAGGTTTTTTATGCAAAAAAAAAGTTAGGTTTTTTTGTGGTAAAATAGTGAAAGCGGCTGGGGAACTGTGTCGTTTCCTGTCCTGTCTGCAGTGGCTGCAGTAGTAGGTAACGGGTAGTTCAGGGCCTCATGTGTAAAAGGAGGTCAAATATCAGGTACATCAAACAATCCGTCTGCATCAGTGAGGGGAAATTTGTCTTTCAACTGCACCGTGGAGTGGGAAATACCTCTGAACGCTTGTCTGAGTCGAGACGTTTACACAGCTGCGGCCAGTTATGAAAATGAATTATGATGATTATTTTGTTTTATTCTATTTTATTCACAGCACACGGTAAGATCATAAAGCAGATTCTCTTTCAAAAACTACTGAAACTTTCAAGGGACTCAGAGAAATAATGGATTTGTTTTCTCTGCCATAACTTGCACTTAGTGGATTTCTTTCATCCATTTCGATCCTGCCTTGTATTTTTATATATATATACACATTTTTATATATATATATATATATATTTACAAAGATTGATGTGAGTGTTTGTGAGTCTGTTTGCTTCTATGCATACTGTTTATGTAGGCGCATGAGTGTATATGCGTGTGTTTGCCCGGTTGCCCTGTTTGTGCACTTTTATCCACTTATTGCTTCTAAAGTGTCCTTTGGGGACAAAAGAGAATTACTTCACTGTCTGCTGCATTTAATAACTCCCTGCATGTGTGTGTGAGGGTATTTGCATGTTTGTGTGTGTCTGCACCGTCTGTTCCATTCAGTAACCTTGGTCTTACTGGCTCTATACTGTAAGACTATAAAACATTATGATACTGTAGGAATGTCTCAAACTACAGGGGTTTCTAGCTTTAACTCCCACATACGGCCTTTATTTGACCATTTAATGTACATTTCAGGAAAAAATCCTATGCTTTCTGTGTGGAAAATAAGCTTTATGTGACTTTAATAGCATGATAATGAATAATAAAGCATCTTCTTTGCTATCAAACAAAACCTTATACTACCTGAAATCTGTGTCAGATCGCTTTGTGGCTGTACCACAATCATAGTCCAAATTTGACAATGAAAAACTCATCTTGGTCAAATGGAAAGTGATCTCACCACACACCAGATGTCTAAAACAATCTAAACACAAACAGCTGTACAATGACTTTGTCAAGAATATGCAAAATTATTATTTAAAACCAAAAATGTCTAATCAAAGAATAAGTAAAGACAAGTAAGGATATGGGAAAACATTTGATGCTGGCTTTTGATGTACAATCAATACCAAAGGGCCCTATCTAGAAGTTATTATCTGGAACCAACAAAGTATTTTGCATCTTTCTTCTTTAGGTTTGCTAATGAGCTGTATGTATGTTAAATGTATGTATGTATGTATGTATGCTGCATTTTCCAAACATGTTCCAGAAAAGCTTTTAGAATTTAGAAACTTTTGGAGATCAGTGAAATCTGAACTTTTACAACAGTTATTTGTTCTGGAATAAAACATTTAGTTGCACAGGAGTAAATAAAGTTATTTTTAAAATTATAACTTTGGCCCTTAGTCTTATCAATCAAAACATAAAGAAGAGTTGAAATGTTTCAGTATCAGCAGGAGGCCATATATACCAATTCTGAAATGAGACAAGTCATGCTCTGAGGTAACTATTAAATAATAAAACTTAATAAATATTGTGAAAAATATACTCAAATACATATAAAATAAATCTAATAAACTATACATAGTCCTACTTCTCTTAGTAACATAAACACAATAAATAAATACTACAGTTGCTGATGATACAAAAAACAGTGTGAAAAAGCTTTTAAAATACAACTAATGAGAGACAGATCCCACTTCACACCAGTCTATAAAAGTGAGAGCAAGAATTATGAAAGTGGACGTCCAATTACAGCGATGCAGCTCAAGTCGTTAGTCTATGATGGGTTTACCAGGCTCAGGCTCTTGGCTTGACTCTCACAGGCACAAATTAAGCCCAAAGAATAGGTTGTAAAAGGATAAGTCTTCTTTTTTTTATACCTAAGAAGATTTTCAGATTAATCATAATGAAACAGATGTTCTTAAAGTTCATACAAAGGTCATCTGAGTTCATTTTCGTTGAAAATTGAGCTGTAAGAAAATAAAAAAGTAAAAAAAAAAAAAAAAAAAGTAATCAGACAGCTCATATTTATGTGAGGGGAGAGCAGCTGCTTTATTGAGGACTTTAAGTATCTGAAGTTCTTATTCAGTCTGAGGTCCTCAAGCTGGGGTTTCTCTTACTGTTAAATCTCGTCGAAAAATAAAGGCGACCAGGTTTGTGCTATCAAGGCAACTCTGGAGTTCTTTGCTTATGGATCTGGGGCAAAAACTTTCACAATGCTAGCCATCTGATAAATTTTATTTTACTTTTGTTTTTGTATTTGTTTTTTTGTTTTTTTGTTTTTAATTATCATTTTTTTTACTTCTTGATACATTCCTCTTCTTTTCTCATTTATGTTCTTGTCTTTGTCTCTTATTTTAGTCTTTCTTTCAGGTTTAAATATTAATTTTGCCCATGTCAAACAGGTTCTTACCTTGTAAAAAGTTCTAAAGATAAAAATGTTAACATAATGGGTGATACTTTGGTGCTCTCTGTGCACCAGATGTCATTGAAACTCATTTCAGATATTTTTCTGACAAAAACTAAGAGAAATTAAAACATAATTTCTATGGCATAGATATAGACTTTCAGTAATAAACTTTCAGTCTGCTATCTGCTGTTTACCCAGTATCCAAGGGAGGATGAAACAAACTCTAGAATAATCTGGAACTACATCTAAATGCTTTTGAAGACAAATGTTCAGATTTAATGTAGGCAAAAGTTCCTTCAAAAACTGCTGTAAAATATGTGTACTATTTATCTTGGTCACTACAATAATTTTGACATTAAAAAAGATAAATGTTGAAATTAGTCACTTTATTAGACAAAAGTTATTGGACTGTGTGTGCATTTGCTGAACATACCCGCCTTCAAAGATCTTGATACGGGTTGGTTCGGTGGCAGGCTGTTTGACTGAGACCTCCTTCTCTACCTGCTCCTCTTTCGAATGGTCCCACGATACCACTCCCTTCATCTTCCTCCCAAAATTACTGACATCAACTGGCATCAGCTCAGGCTTCAACTACAGAGACAAAGAAAAAGGAAAGGGGGAAAAGAGATTATTAACTTTGCATGGACACATTTGTTTGTATAACACTGTTTTAAACTTCTATATTTTACATAATTACAGGGCATACCTGATCAAACCTCAACTTCCAGGCCACAGAGGACACCAATTTTCCAGAGCTGGGTGGTGACATGGCTGCGGCTGTGTACATCAAATCAGTGTTTCTCCTCTGTTTGGACCTCAGCAGGGCCAAAGCAGCCTTGGTGCTGAGGTTCAGAGGATTGGGGTTGTATGAGCTTACACACCATGAACTGTAGACAGAGCTACGCAAGGCAGCTTGGGTGCTGTTGGGTTTGGTGTAGTTCAGAAAACACCAGCTAACTCTGCTCATGGTGCGCAGGCTAGGGAATTGAAAAAACTGCTGGACATCCGCCACATCTGTGAGTAGCAGCGTCTGACCCACTGCTCCGGATGATCCTGCGCTTTGGTTGGCAGCTAGCTGAACCAGCATGCTTAGGGGGATTTTACTGGGTGTAGGCTGCTTTGTGTTGTCAGTGTCTTCTGAATCATTGGAGGATACCATGGACTGGGGGCTAGAGTTGGGCTCTGGGACAGAGTCATCCACATCAAGCTCCTCTGGGGAGTCTCGGCCACCTGAAGCTAGGGAACGGTCTGTTACAATCTGGAGAGGAGGGGTGAAGCTATCAACACGGGGTACATCAGGGAGGTGTGGGGCAGAGGAACGGACAGGAATGGCAATCTTGGTGGCAACGGGGAAGTCGTTTAGTGGAGGAGAAGAGGTCATCCTTTCAGAATCCTCCATAGAGCCTTCACTCTTCAGACGGGCTCGCTGACCTCTACCCTGCCCCTTCTCAGGCTTGCTACTGCTTTCAGTTCCACTTAACTCCACGGCACTCATCTCCTTAACAATCTGTCCATACATCCTCTCCTCCTTAACCCTTTTCTGTTGCTTAGTCTCAATGAAGAGCTCCAGAGAGCTGGCAGGGGAAAGCATGCGCTTGCTGCCTCCAATGCCAGATCCTGAGGCATCTGTGGTGGATATGGTGCCTGACGTTAGTGACAGTGGGATCCCTGTGTTGAGGCGCTGTTCTGGCAGTGAATCTGAAACCTTCCAGAGTGGGTAGCGAGGCACGGTGCCATCGGTCTGTCCCAGGAAGTGTGATAGGTTGAAACCTGCCCCACTAATACCTCCTCCAATTCCTCCAGGTGGTTTGCTGACATTCACAACACCTACTGGCTGAGATATATTGCTGTTGTCAGCAACGCCTGGCCTGGTTAACCCTACCCCTGGTACCCCACTGCCATGGGTAGCTATCAGCTGGCTAACACTGGTGTACATAACACTACCAAATGATGGCACATGTGTTTGGATCCGTACAGGAACCAGCATACCAGGTAGAGAGGCCTGGGAGCCCAGGTTCTGAGTGGCAAAGACAGGTTGGATCTGCTGCAGAAGCATGGGGTTGGTGGTGGAGCTGGGCAGGGAGTGCTTGGAGGAATGAGAGACAAAGTTTTGCTGTTGTTGCTGGGACAGGGGAGAGGTGCGAGATGAGAAAGAGGCAGGGTACATCTGAGAGCTTGGATTTTCTAATTTTCCATCATGTGGCTGTGGATCATGGATTTGCTGCATGGAGTGGGGTGGTTGGTCTTTGTGGAGAGGGTGTCCAGGCAGGCTACCTGGTGGCCTGATCTGGAGTTTTTGGAGTTGCTGCTGGGCCTGGAGGGTCAACTGCTGTCGAGGTGTCGGACTGGCCTCCTGGCTCCAGAACAGACCTTGTTGCTGGAAGGAAAGGAAGGGGGGTCCACTCTGGTACTGCTGGATGACTTCCTTGTTCATGACCTCGTGACCTGGATGTTCTCCTTCAGATGATGAGCCCTGGGCTTGCAGGCGATGTTGCTGGGACCTATTATGGAGAAACAGTTGAATAATCATAATATATATTATAAGTAATATAAAATTATAATTTATATAAAAAAATATATACATATAAAAAACAACAACAGCAATTGCTGAAATGTTGCTGAATTTGCATTTCATTTTGTCTGAATTTTGTTCATTCTATCACAGCAAAATAAGAAGGGCTCTCTAATTTGGGGGTTGCACAGGAAAACCTTGATTTGTTACCTGCCATAGAGAGGTTCATCCTGCAAGCTGTCTTCACTGATACTCTGCTGGAGAAGATGCTGGTGGTGCTGTTGGTATTGGTGAGAACCTACACCTGTGCATAAAGCAAAACAACGTATTGTAATATAGTGAAATTGAATTCTTCCCTAAAAACGACATCCAATATGATACTCCCAAATTTTTGTACCAGAAATGTATGTAACTCATTGGACAGAATAAGGTCCAAACATTTCAAATGCAGTCTAGTATATTACATACCCATACACTAGCCTCAGTCTTTGTCTTAGTCAAGTATTTACCAATGCAGCATCATACAGAATCTTAAAAACTCATATAGATAATTTGACAACAAAGTTTTAGTGATAGTAATGCAAGGCTTACCACCAATGCTACTGCCAGCTCTCTTGGTTCTGCACGCTACATCGCTGCTACTGTGAGGAGATCCTGTTTGGCCAGGCCATGCTCCATGTTCCAAACTCTCCTGTTTGATTGACATCTCAGCAACCCCTGGTTCCTGGGTCACTGCCTCTGGATAAACACTCAGTGAAGCCTGTCACATATATGAGAAAGCAAGGAAGTAGAGTTGGTCAGTTGTTATAATGTAAAATTTTGTGATACTTAAGTTAACTGTAAGTGTATTAACGAAGTAACGTTGATATAGTGTAAGGAAATGTAGAAGAAGTAGGTGCTAAGAAACCAGTTTCTAGTGGTGCCTTAAATCTTACTGAACCCTCTTTTTCTTATATCATCTAGGTCAGGGAGGGTACATAGGCACTTAAATTACAGAGTAATGCAGCTGTAACGCTTGTCTAAATGTCCAACCAGAATTTCCAGTCAATTTTTTAAAGAATTACAATAACAGGGAAGTTTTTATGCTACCTGTCGCACAAGATATCCACGCCGGCGTTCCTTCATTGCAGAGGCACTGGAGTATATCTCTCCTTGTCTGGAGGAGGACAAGCTTCCATAGTCAAAGGATTTGCTTCGCATTTCAGGCAACTCTGTGGGCAGCGTGCATGGTGCCTGCTCCGAGGAAGACCTCCTCATCTCCCTCTGTTGGTGGTGGCTGGAGTGACCACTGCCAGGCACCGTCAGGAACTCCGACTGCTTAGGTCCACCACATGATGCCAATGAGTCATCCTGGTTTAGAACCCCCCAAAAAATGTGTTTATAATTTTCCACCTCTTTTTTGACTTATTGGGAACATGCTGTCCTTTACACCGACTTGTGCTACATGACAACATAGTCAGTAAGAGCTATTTCAGGTAAATATCATATAATAATGTTCTATAACCATACTTGAACGTATTAAATATATAATGATGTACCTGTTTGGTGGGTGAGACAGACTTGAGGCCTTCATCTCTGTCAAAGGACATGGAGAAGGAAGAGGAGTGAGACAGGTTGCTCTCCTGACTGGGGCTGCGAGAAAGGCTGGTGCAGGTTGACTCAAAGCTTGATTCCCCAGATGAGTGCTCCATATCTGCCAGGCGCAACCGTTTCTTCTTGGGTGGGAGCTTTTCAGATGGCATTTGGGAGAGTGTGTCACTCCTCTGTGGCAGCTGGAACTCCTCCACATGCTGCTGCTGCTTTTCTGGTTCCTTGGTCAATGGAGCTTCTGTTTCTTTCTCAGGCTTGTCTGGCTCCTCCGTCACCCTGATCTCAGGAACTTGGATGTTGGGTTGTCGGACTAGTTTGTGTGGGATGTGATAAGGCTGGCCAGGTGAGGCTGCAGCTGATGACGAAGAAAGGGAGGCCAGGTCACTGTCACTTTGCAGCTGCTGCTCCATGCTCTCTGTCCTTAGTAGAGCAGATTCAGGACTCAGAGCATCTTCATAGATCTCTGTGTCGGACTGTTCAGAGTACTGGCTAGATGGAGCTTTATCTGAAGGCTGATATCCTGGCTGCTCAAAGGACTCGGACTTCTCAAAGGAATTTGGCCGGCTGAGGGAGTTGGTGTGCTGGATGACTGATATGACATTCCCAGCTGCCTTCCTGCCCTCAGAGTCAGTAAACAGTGCAATGTCCTCAGAGCACATGCTGGCACAGGTATCAAAGCTGTCAGACTGGCTATGAGCGCTGTGAAGAGAGCCTTTCCCTGTTGGGGTGGCTCTAGATCCATCAAGACTACCTTGTTTAAACTCATAGTCCCCTATCATCTCCACTGAACCACTGCAGCTACTGTCGCAGTGCCCTGGGCTGTCTTCTTCATCCCCAACACTCTTCTCTTTCCTCCTTTTTCTTGTGGCAGTTTCTGAAATGCTAACTTTAGTACCATATGAGCTGTAGGCAATGTGTTCTTGGACTCCTGAGCTGCGCTCACCAATTTTCATACCCAGAGATGAAGCTACATTCTTGGGCATGTGTCCATAGCCCTCAGCCTCACCTACATGGGCTTCATTGGCTGAATGTTCAAATGCAGCCTGTCTTCTGAGTCTGCGAGGTGGGTAAAACACATCATCCGATGTCATCATCTCATCGAAGGAGTGGCTGCCTCGAATCCCTGGTGGGACACTTAGGGTAGGAGGGGAGGAAGTTGGCATTGAGTTACTCCTAATAAGGGTCCCAGAATCTGACGGAGGCTCCAGAAGCCCCGTACTACTTTGACAGGGTCCTGTTGGATACTGCTTGGGATCTCCGGAGACTCCAACATCCCCTCTGAAACAGATATGATCCTCAGCTATCTTCCCCATGTCCAGAATAGCGCCTGATTGATTTAAGCCAGCCAAGCTGCTAGGGTCTGCCCCTGCCATGCCCACTGTGATAGACTGTCTGGATCTGGAGTTGGGTCGGTAGTACCAAGTCCGACCAAACATTATCTCTTCATACGTCTTGACATTAGTATTTGGAGGGCTGATCTGCTGCTCTGCACTCTCAGAGCGTGAAAAGTAGCCAGAGTCTGTGCTGCCTTTGCTGTGAGGACTAAGAAGGTTCAGGGACTGGGACATGGCAGAGTCACAGTCCTGGCCCTTTTTCTCGTTTAGCCTTAGGGCCAAACGTTGTTTGATGGTGGGGGAGTCATCTAGTGAATGTGCTCTTCCACCAACCTGTGATGCCAACATGTGGTGTGACCCCTTTATGTCCTGAAAGGGTGGGCACTCCATCCCTGTGGAGGGGACTCCCCCAGGCTTGGGGACAATAAGGATAGGCACTTTCATAGACCCCACCGGCAGCTCTTCAGCTGAGTCTGCATATGCTGGTTCTACACCACCTATACAGTGAGAAAGAGTGGCGCATAACATAGAGTAGAGGATGAAAAAGCAGAAGGGTTGAATAAAACTTTTAGTAAAAAAGATGGACATGTAGGCAGTGAATGAGTGCAACTGAACAAAATAAATTGGTGAAATGAATCTACTTGATCCTGGAAATCTGTGTGTGATACCTTTTATACGTTTGGGGTATTCAACATTGCAGTTGAACAGAGTCAGGCAGTGTAAACAATAAAAATCAATATGTATAATTGTAAACTGGAACTGGTTTTTAAAATTGAAAAAATATAAATAATAAATCCTTATTTTTTCAGGTTTTGATCATTAGGAAAGAAAACCCATACCAAGCAGCAGTTTATGCATCTTAACACCTATTGATTTTACTGAAACAGTTTTGGGAAACTAGCCATAGGGTCAGAGACAGGCAGGTCTTTACGATTTTTTATGGATGATTCTCAGGATGGTAAACTTTCAGAATGTGTCTTGTTCAGGGAAAATTACCTGTATTCTTGTCAGCTTCAAAGGAGATCTGTGGGATGGGACTGTCTTTATCCGTCAGCATGGTGGAGCCCTCCACACCTTCCTCATCTGTGTCGGTACTCTGCTCTCCATCTGAATGGACCTCAGCCTCGCCCACTGGTGATGCCTGGTCCATGTCCCCACTGCGGGCCACAGCTAGCTCTGAAAATGGTACGAGTCCAGCCTTGATGGCATGAGCGTGGGACTTGCGATGCTTGTAAAGGTTACTCTTGGTTTTGAAGGAAAAGCCACAGGGTACACAAGGATATGGCCT
This sequence comes from Dicentrarchus labrax, assembly GCF_905237075.1. NCBI lineage: Eukaryota > Metazoa > Chordata > Actinopteri > Moronidae > Dicentrarchus > Dicentrarchus labrax. The sequence goes on from NW_026136708.1 coordinate 19,658,368, forward strand.
CTCTCCAGTATGTGAGCGGATGTGCTTCTTCAGGACACTGGGCTTGGCGCAAGCTCGACCACAATAGTGACAGATGTACTTACCAGGCTTTTTCGGCTTCTGCTCTTTTTTATTATAGCCCTCCTCTCCAGGCTCAGGGCCTGACTGAGAGTACTGTCCAAAGGAACTAGGTAAACTGGGGGATTTCTGGCGGGGAAACCTCCCTGCCCCAGCCCCATGAGGGTGCGTGTGTCCTGGATGTCCAACAGGGTACAAGTCATCACAGGGCAACTGACCAGCAAATGGCCAGGCATGTGGCTCTAGTCCTGGCTGGGGTTTGGCTCCTGAGAGGAAGCGCTCAGTTTGGGGGTGCTGAGGGTACGGCTGGCCCAACTGGTAGGAGTATCCCCTTGGAAACCCCTGAGCAAAGGGCCCTTGGGGGTCTTGAGATGGCGGCCCTCCTATGGCCCCAGATAGCAGCTTTCCAGAATTCCCTGTAAATGCGTACTTCTGCTGGGGTGCTGATCCCCCGGTGGCACCACAGGGCAAACTCTCACGGTGTTTTGCCTCTGGGTCAGCAAAAGTGCTTCGTTTGGTGGTTGCAGAGGGCTCGGACGCCCACTTTCTTTGAAGAGGCATTTTCTCCTTCACTGGTTCCTTATTAGAGCATTTCTGCCCAGTGGCAGCCGATTCACGAGCCTCCATTTTTGTGAAGCTCTTCTGTGGGTTAGAAGAGGGAGGAAAGAGGGGATAGTGGGGGGGTTGGGAGGGCAGGGTCTGTAGGGTTACAAGGTCCCAAAACTACCAGGCATGATAGCTGAACCTTTGAGGGCAACAAGTTCACAGAAACAGGAAGTACTCGTCCATTGCTGAAATAGACTGATTGTAAAGCCAGGCTGGAAACAGGAATTAGGAAGTGGAAATAAAAGGGGAGCTTTAGTGGATAACATCAGAAATATTTCTCTCCTTTTGCCATTTTGTAAACACGCCACTGTTGTTGTGCGTCGTTTTTCTGTCCAGTTCATCTAAAGGCAGAAGAATCCTTGAGTGATCTGGAGAGGACACAAAGAGAAGAAAAATGTTTGGTGACTTGTGGAGCACATTTTAAGTCAGCAGTGGTGGTCAACAACACACTGAATTTAATCAAAGGGTAAATACTAACTTTTCTTTAAGGGAAAGTGCTTGTAGATCTTCTTTCTGTAGCTTCAAAAGTCATTCAGTTTTCTCACCAAAAGACCTGCAGCAAAACAAAAGAGTGAATCATCAGTACAATTCAAAACTCAATGACGGCACAGATGATTATTTAACCTATAGCCTGATACCTCTCTCTTACCATAAGTTGGTTTTGTGTTGAAACCTTGAAGTAATTTACAAAAAGATGTAACATACTGACTGCTAAGTGCAACACAACACCATATACTTTGTTGTACAGAGAGGGCTCACTAAGTTGTCAAGTACATGCCTGATGTGCGAATGTAAATGTCATTGATTGCTCAGTTAGTTGCTTCACACAGGAATCCATCTGTGCTTTTTGCCTTCTCCACCCCTTCCTCCTCCCTCCCTCCCGCCCTCCCTCCTCCTTCCACTCAGTGAGTCACCGATGCAAAGCAAACCCACGCTGTTCCTAAAAAGACACAAAGGCTTATAAATAGCACTGTGGAAGTGACGTCGGAGTGTCATAATGTGTGTAGGCGTCCAAAAAGGCCAAGTCGAAGAGCAGCCATCAGCACCAGCACCTTTCCTTCCTCTCTGGGTGTCATAATTTGATCTAACTTGGTATGTACTTGTTCAGAGAGCAAACAAGAGAGCACACACACACACACACACACACACACACACACACACACACACACACACACACAGAACTGAAAAGAGACACACACATACATGGATACAGTACTGATGGGCATTGCAACTGCACTGCAAACACTGCAGTAGACACAGTGTATATGAGTGTGTTTCCGTTGTTTAACGTTTCTTAACCACACCAACACCTGACAGCAGATGAAGAACAGTCGCATTGCACACACACAAACGCCTGCTGAAGTTGCAGTTTTGCTTTGTATTTTCTCATCTCAGGGTTCAAACAACCTCCCCCGCTCTCTGATTGCGACACACACACACACACACACACACACACACACACATTCACATCTACAGTATACACACACAATGTGGCCTTGGTGCTAGTAAGCAGGGCTCAATGACGTGTGTGTCTGGGGGCCCAATGTGAGATCTATAAATAGCACTTGAGGAAAACATACTGTATTCTTAGCAGCAGGAATGTTAACTTTGGGCTACCTTGTGCTATTCACACGCAGCTCCCTACACACACAAACATACACACTCGCACAAACACACACCAGAAACATTAGCTCAGACCTGGGTCATATTTTAATGTTTTCCATGGTGTTAAGAGTGCAAGAATGTGGTCTGACTCCTCTGCCAGAATCAAACACAGGATGATGCTGATTGGTTAGTAGGAGGGTCAGCTGACATAACTACAGGCAAATGGAGATCATCTGTGGTGACAACTTGGAGATAAAGTTGGTGCTAACAATACTGTGTGTGGTACTATTTTCTGTTTTTGCACCAGCATTGCATTATGCTATCATCAGACACCCACAGGAAGAAAATAACTTCACATCCGGGACATAAACCCAAGAACACGTCACCAAAATCATGTCTTCTATACGTCTAGCAAAGCGAATCAAAATCTATCTGTCTTTGGATTTAACAAGACTAACAAGTACCTCTAACCTATAGTTAAATAATGGCTACAAGAGAAAACCTAACCCTCACATTGTTTTTATTTCCATTGTAACAAATTTGCCTGATTTCACCAAATTAATTTCTGCTGCTGGGTATAGCCTTTTGTTTTTCACACAGACTATTTTAGTTCAAAATATAGATACTCTGAAACCTGGACTCACCAATGAAAGTTAAAGCTCTCTTTTATCTCAACCTAAACAGCCACATTAGCTTCTCGATTACTGATTTCTGGCTACTGAAGTTCTCAAAATGTAAACACTTACTGAAACTCTTGCTGACATTCGGAATCACAGAAGGATGAACCCTGCTGTTGCACCTTTACCATCTGCAATCATACACACCTCGACAGCTATCTGACCTCCTGACACACACACCCATAATAACCCAGGAGTGAGTATGGCCATGAAGCATGCAGATAATTCTCGACAAAACTGCAATTTAACCTTACATAAGGTGACTGTTTTTTTAATGAAACTGTTGAATGGTCGCAGTCTGGAGAGTGAGTGGGAGCACGTAGTGAATGGCTTACATAAAGCTTTATTCATACATGCACCGACACAACCTGCCCCAGTTCCTGTGCGTAGGAGAGACATAACTATTGGTGTGTATGTGTATGAGCGTGGGAAGAGTGTGTACCAGTTGTGTGTGTTTGTGTGTAGGCTGGCAAAGGGCATGACGAGACACCCAAGTTGTAGGTAGGTCAGAAAAAGGCGCATTCAGAGGCTATACTCAGAGGTAAAAATAGTAAGGCACACACTCACACAAAGTGATTTATCAGAATGCTTTAAATAACCAGAGTTACTCAACATAAAGTAGCAAAGATCAGTTCAGCTTCCATAGACATGAAAATAGATCTAGGTGGTGTTTTATACCCACTGCATGCTTTTCTTAGAATATCACACATGATCTAAGGGGTTTTTTTGTGTTTATGTGTAGGTAATTTGAGTGATCCATGCACCATAATGTATCTTGAGTTGTCCAATCACAAGAAGAAAGTTCTAAACACAGGCTTGATAGCATAGAAACGTTAATGAGGAATTGGGATCTGACCGGGATGTCTGGGATTGTGTGATGTGAGGTGAATGCAAACACCTCCATTCAGTGAACAACCACTGATTTGTTTATGGTTACGTTCAAACTCGTTACGCTAATTAAAAGGTCTTGGTATTGGGAGAACGATAAAGAAAGGAGAATCCTCAGCTCACAAGTAGACCATTTATTACGTATTAGTACCATTTACTGATTGCTTGAAAATATTTGGATAGGGTTGGGTATCATTTGAAATTTTGACGATACTGGAGTTTTGGTACCTTTCTTTAACCAATTCCTTAAGGGGGTTGTGCATTAACTTAGCTGCTGTACTGCTGTGCAGTAGCTGTCATGTGCCTACCTAAAAATGGAACTACACATTGGGGCTACAGTGGTTGAGTAGATACCAGCCAAAGACCTATAATTGGTCAGCTTGGGCTGCTTTGGTTTTCTGTGTCAAGTTAATGATGCTGGAGGAGATAATGATGTTAATAGTGAAGACAGCATACAGCAGGTTGAAGCCAGGCACAGAAATTCTCTTTTTCAGCAACACACAAGTAGGACAAGTACAAGCTGCGATCGCTGCTCTCTTTCACAGTGAATGAAAGAATGTCAACAACGGCTGAATGGCAGTAGTCTCCTATTCAGTAATGATTCAATGCTAAATGTGCATTGTATATTACTGTGGAAAAAATGTATCAGCACATTCCTCTAGTGTAGTGGTGATTCTATCAATGGTTGAAATCCAACATAGAGCTATAAATCAAAAGTTGTGGGTATCTACAGAATGACTGCTGTTCACCCTTTGTGTCAAGTATTTACTCAACTTTACTTGAAATGTAAACAAAACGCTCCAAAAAAAAAAAGCAATAAAATGTCTGAGCGTCAGAATTTTGTGTGGTTTGTCTGATGGCGGCCTTTCCGAGATCACCTGTTCCTCAAGCCGTTCATACAATAGAGCAGGAAATCTCAGCTGTGTCTCAATATTCCAAATTTGTTTGGGCAAGATTTTCCCTAAACCTCTCGTGCATGACAAGACAGACGTTCAAATGTTGTAAATGAGATTCAAGAGAACTGAGGTGCATGCAGGTATGTACAAGTACACTCGTACACGCACATATTCCCAAACCCTGGAGGTATGAATCCTGTGTGGGCTTTAACCATGCAGTAAGAACAGAAGGCTGTGTGTGTGTGTGTGTGTGTGTGTGTGTGTGTGTGTGTGTGTGTGTGTGTGTGTGTGTGTGTGTGTGTGTGTGTGTGTGAGTGAGAGCTCCATGAAGTGTGTGGGAGGCTGTTCAATCCTGAGGGCCGAAGGCACTCTCTCTCTCTCTTTCTTGTTCGCTCTCTCTTTCACTTCATTTCAACCAGCTTCACTGGAATGACAGTCTGGAATAATGTTGCCAAAACGACAAGATAATAGATCAACATTTGTGCAAATCCCCTTTCCTCCTTGTATCATTATCAGCGTGTGTGTCTGAGTGTGTGTGTGTTTCAGATCAGGGCGGCGATGCATTCATCTCTCTCTCGCTGACACACACACACACACACACACACACACACACACACACACACACACACACACACACACACTCACCAATAATCCCTCTCCTACAGTGTCTTGTTCAGATATGCAGTAGATAAGCCTCTCATTTACTTTCAATGAAAGACCCAGACGAGGGCAGAGCTGGTTGCTGGTATAGCTGTGTGTGTGTGTGTGTGTGTGTGTGTGTGTGTGGTGGCTAGTTATTCTCAAATTGGCCCGCCAGGGTGCCGCATACCAACTGGAATGGTTGGAATTCCTGTGACACAAAAACAGAGAGAAAGTATCTTTGTGTGTCTGTGGGTGTGTGTGTTTCTCTTGCCCTGTCTGTCACCCTTTTGCATATGCAGCATAATGTATTTCTAATCACAAAACCACACAGGGAACACAATTAAACAATGGATGTACTGCATGGGATTAATGTTTCATATTTGATACTGTAGGATGCGAGGTGAGGAAGAAGGATACAGGATAAGAAATATGGAGACAATGCAGTAAAGGGGAGAGGGACACAGGGGAATACAGCAGGGGACGCTGGGTGAAGTAGAAAAGGTAAATAATGCACTGAGAGAATAAGCATGCAGGGATAAAGCAGAAGGGAAAAAAAGACCTATAGGGGGAAATTATGTTACAGTAGAAGGGCAGCAAAACAAGACAGGAAAGAATCAAGGACAGGAAATGGAAATGAGGATCAAGAAACATAAGAGAACATGATGATGATGAAAAGAAGAGAAAAGGAAAGCTAAAAACAACACAAGGGAACATGGATGCTTGTGAGGGAACAAGTGTAAAAGAGGCAAGAGGGCAAGTATATAGAGGACAGAACAGTGATTCAGGAAAGGGACAGAGAAGAGGGAACAAAGAGGGAACAATAAAAAGAAAAAATGAAGGAAAATGGGCATATGGGAGAGGCAACAGCACCACTGCAAAGGATAACAGAACAGACACAAACTACAAGAGAAGAACAAGAAGAGGTCAAGTAAAAGGGAACACAGACCCAAGAAAGGGTATAGATGAGGGAATAAGGGTACAGCATAAAAAAAAGAAAGCAGGGGAGAGAACAAAGAGGCTAAAAGCAGACCAAGGAGAGAAAAAAAAAAAGACCAAAGGAACAGGGGAGGGTATAAATGAGGGAACAAGTGCGCAACAACATGACCTGAACCATCCAGAGATGAGGAAACAAATAACAAAGGACACATCAGAGTAAGGATAAAGCAGAGGGAATAAGGACTCAGATCAGGGAATATGGATGCAAAAGAGTAAACTAGGAGACTAAGGCAGGAAAGACATGATGAAACAAAAACCAAAGAAAAGGTACAAATGAGGGAACAAGGACACAACAGACTAAACCAGGGAGAAAATTAGGAAACTAAAACCAAAGAAAGGGGAAAAGGGTACAATGAGGGAACAAGGACACAGAGTTAATGTTGTGTTTTGAAATGGGGCGTAGCCGGTAGGTATGAAAGTCATGCCAGCTGATATCACGTTACTGTACCACCACTCTCCTCACACACACACACACACACACACACACACACACACACACACACACACACACACACACACACCAAATACATGTATGCATGGATTAGACACTCTCTCTCACACACACACAAAGGCCAGGTTCGTATTTCTGAGTGGTAGGCGAAGTGTTCTGGTTTGGGTGGTCAGACATTGTGTAAATTATTTAAACATGTTACTAATGGTTTCCATTCAGTGATTAACCACTTTGTACAGCCAGAGAGCGGGAGCGGGGGCGATGGAGGGCAGCTGGCACTGTGCTTGTTTTTTGGCTCTGCTCTGTTTGGCCCCAACTGGACCAAAACCACACACACCTCCATTAAAACACTACCTTTGTTTTACCTGGAGGAATACAGAAGTTACTGGAACAATAAATTGGACTGAAGAGGGTGTGTGCATGTATATGGGAATTGGTCCATCTACTGGCATAATAACATATATATTATTCAATTGTCCTCTATCTATCTCTAGATGTAAGTTAATGGTGATTCATTACAGCCCAGTACTTAGCCCATAGTTGCCATGTGCAAATACAGTAGAAAGCGACAATTTTGCTGCCAGTGGATGGAAGAAAAACTATTTTTCTCGCTCTGGCCCTACAAAGCTCTGAAATAAGAATAATAGAAATTTGGATATGGGCAGCCATACAGAGGTGTGGAAGCAGGCTAGTCCAGGTTTGCAGACCTGATTACATTTCATACTGTACACCTCATCTCTAATTTATGTATACATTCAATGAGTTTTATATACCTTTAAACAACCAAAATAAAATACATGATATTGACAATATTAAAAATAAAGTCTGTAGATTATATTAGAAAGAAAAAAACACTCAAAAACAATAACAACAAATCAAACTAAATAAGAAAACACCAGTCAAACACTTTTGACCTCTGATTGAAAAAGACACAATGAACTCTATAGTGTAAAAACAGCATTGTGGTTTGACAGGATTATTATAATCTAACTGAAATGTGAAGAAAGGCAGTTATGTCTGAGAGAAAACATCCCCTTTTAGTTTCTGGGTGAAAACAAAACAGTATGTGTGTGAACCGCAAGCAGGCCGAATGCAGGTCGCTGCAAAGTTAAATTTAAAACACTTTAAGACCTTCTCGGTGCCAGTCCAAATAAAATTTAGGGCCAATTTCACCCCCCGCCAGTAGTTTTATAAATAAAAATACACTTGCTCAGCAGTTATATTACAATACCTGCTTTCTTACATCAGGACGGGTAAAAGTTTTATGCAACTTTGTGTTGATAATTAAAAAGTCATGTGAAATATGCTGTTTTCTCAAAAGGCTTACATCTGAGTGGAAATTAGAAACATCACCTTCTTTCTTCATCATCTACACCTACTGTCCCCTTGAGCAAGGCAGGTGACGGCCAAGAGCAGGAGGTTGTGGTTTCACCAGTAAGCCCCCAGCGTTACATGTGTGTAACTTTACAAGTGTGAAGAAGATGTTTGCAGCAGGTGAACGCGTGGATTTACCTATACTGACTCACCTTCTCAATGGAATCTCACTATTTTTATGTCAGGAATGACTCAATGTTCGTCAGTGTTCGGGAGGAATTCGATGTGCGTCAAACCAAATGAGTCAAAGTCTTTGTTTATATTTTAATCTAGAGCCATTTATAGGAATATACACCTTCTCTATTCCCATTTTCCTTCAACTTGTCTCCTCTATTTCTATTTCTGTTGCTCACTTCCTACATTTCCCAGAGAGCTTTTTTGACAACCTGCAAAGAAAGTGCCTGAGCTGGTTGCTGTCACCTCTGGGTTAGATGTGTAGGTGGACAGAGAGCTTTTTTCAGTTGAAATAGAGTGAGGCTTTCTCGTAACTTGTCCTGTCTTTTACTGGAGCTGCATTGAATTCTGGTCTATTTTCTGCTCTTGTGGGTGCAGAAATCAGCCTCTCTTCCTCTTTAACAATGGATTTTTACCTGTGAGTGTTAAACTGAACTGGAAGAAGGCAGCTCCAGAAAGAAGCTCTCACCCTCTGAAGGAGCTATATTATACCTGGAAGAGCAATTGTACTGTCAGCTGACAATTAAGTACCTCTACTTGTACCTACATTTTCATGCTTCACTTCATCACTTACAATGCCTATGTTGTTGCTCATAAAAACCTTGAATCTCAAAATCCAAACTACAGTGTTATCCTGTTAAAACATCTCTAATGTCTGTCTCCCAAGGACTTGCAGCGCTATTGAAAGCACCCTTCCTTCTTTTGATATCTCTGCATCAGATGAAGAGCTGTTTCAGCTCAAAATTCTGCCCTTATACTAATAAAATAAAATGTTAAAAGAAGCCATTCAACATTGTTGAGAGTCCATGGGTTATGTTTAATTTCCAAAAACTGACCAGATACTTTTTGGAGACATTTTTGAAAAAGAAACATACACACATACAAAAGGACCTGATTACACTGGCATACATTGCTCCACAGGAGAGATGGTCTGCAGTCAGTCCAGACACAAAAACATTAGCTAGCTTGGTGAGCTTCTTTGGCTGGCTTGTGCTCACACATTAGCTTGACAATTAGCCTCCCAAGTAGTCACTTCATCACCAAGCTTCCAACAGCACATACTCTGCAAAGATGTACAAAAAAATTTCACTGTGCCATTTTATGGTCTGACCAGGCACTAAGAAACAAATAAATACATTTGTCAGGAGTGGCTGCTTCTCGCATTACAGTATAGTGTTTGAGGAATGAGTTTCACTTGAAACATCCAAGCGGGGAATTATGATTGGCCACAAAAGCACAACTAGAAATAGATCAATTTCTGAAATAAAAATATCGTCACCTAAAACTCATTATTTCATGTCTCCAGAGTCTATGCCCTGTGCAGAAAGCATCATCCCTCTGTCATCCAAGGGATTAAATTGCCTACTGTTCATGTTGAAGCAACCGTGTTTTGTTTTAATTTAGTGCTGTCAGTCATCTGCTAAGCTGAGGCATCGCTGTGGATCTGGATGTGGGAGAGATTGTGTGTGAAGAACAAGGAGGCATAAACGACAGAAAGAAGAGGCTCTCCAGAAACGACTGAAATTAAATCTAAGAGTATGAGAGAGAGATGAATCAAATGAACTTAATCTGAACTGTGATGCACACACACACACACACACACACACACACACACACACACACACACACACACTTGAGCAGACAGCTAGTAGACAGTGATTTACAGCAGGTAGGAAGTCAATTATGCTACTGGATATTTCTGTCAGAAAAAATATGTGTGTATCTGTGTGTGTGCTGTGAATAGAGTATGTGTGTGGGAGGTGGCAGCACCGGCAGCTTTGCTGAGGCAGGATGAGGGTGTGTGTGTGTGTGTGTGTGTGTGTGTGTGTGTGTGTGTGTGTGTGTGTGTGTGTGTGGGAGGAGGAAGTTCTTGGTGTGCCAAGGTTACAGTGCTGCTGCTGCTGAATTGCTGTTATAAAAGCCTCAGTTACACAACGGAAATACTCCAAACTTAACACTGCTCTGTGACGGGGAAGGATTCAAAACTTTATGATCTATGGCTTCACAATTACCTGGACACCGATGTTTGCATCCTAAAGTTCCCAGATGATCCTGATGCAGAAACACTGCAGCGATAAGGAGTAAAAACCTTTTGGATTACGACTTTACATTTTCCAAACTCACAATGGAAATAATTATAGTGTGCATAAAAAAATCAGTTATGGGTACAAAAATTCCATAAAGTTGATCAGTGAAAGCTTAAAATGAGTGCAGCTGTAAGAAAAGTGCCATGTTCAACATTCCCACAGCTTCATGTTTCACTTGTTGGCTTCTTTTCATGCACAAATGCAAATACAGTCCCATGCGGGCATCTATAGGTGATCTGTGGGTTTCATTGTGTTTTTAGGAGTAAAAGATTGTGTGGTTTCCAAAGAAAGGAGAGAATAAAATGCTGATTGACCCAAACCATGGCAACATCTTAACCAAACCAACAAATATGGTTTTAAAAAAGTCTACAATGGAGGGTGGAGATGCAGTTTAATTGGTCAATAAAATATGTCCTGAAAAACAACCAGAAATCAGATAAAGGAGGAAATATGGTTTTCAAAAAAGTATTTCTGACTCTCAGATGAACTCAGAGAAAAGCCTGCAGGGTTTTAAGATGGAGAGTAAACACAGGATGAGGATCTTTGTTTGTTTCTTTCATTGTTGGTTTTTTAACCTTCCAGAAGAGTAAATACAGTAGGTTTTTAAAATGTGCCAGTAAAAGACTTCCAAGTAACACCACAGACCAAAACCACTGAAGAATATCTATGCATGAGATATGTTAGTCAATGATTGCTGTATGATTCTGTGTGTGGATGTAGGTAATTATGTGTGTGTACATCCAGTCCTAAAGTCTTGAGAGGTGAGATCACTCTGTTCTGTTTCAGCACTGTCCAATGTACACAAATGACGTGTATGCATGTGTGTCTGTGTGTGTGTGTGTGTGTGTGTGTGTGTGTGTGGCGTGTGTGTGTTGAGTGTATATGTTAGCATGTGTATATATGGTTTCAGCTTTAAATCTCATACAGAAGAAGGTTTCTACCATAATAGGACAGAAAAAGCACCTTCACTGTCACATTAAATAACCACTAAATTGTGGTCCCTTTAATTCTCATAGTGATTTTATTTTGAAATGTGTTAGTTTTTGCTAAATTTCCTGATAGAAAAATATGCACAAAGGACACATTCTACTACTATACAATAAAATAAATAAATAAAATCTGACATCTCAAATAGTGGACCTTCTCTTATTTATTTCCATTCGCTGATTTGCTGTTCCTTCTGTTTGCTCTTTTAAGCAGAGTCAACACTTACTCCATCTGTTTCAAATTAAAATGCCTCCAGCAGCTCATCGGGGATACTCCCTGTTCTTTCTTGGAATGCTTTTATTGTGAAAAAGAAGAGTTGGTCTTCAATAACAGCAGTTTTAAAGCAAAGCAAAGTTGATCAAAATGCACAAATCATTGCATGAGAACAGATTTTTGGGAAGTTACAGCTGTTGAAATGATAACTTTTAGCTGAACTTCTGCAACCAAAATATTCTTTAATTTATGTTGAGATTTAAAGTTCATGCTTGAACTTGGAAACAAACCATTCGGTCAATTTAGTAGCTGTCTTGGAGCTTTCAATCGTATCATCCAGTCTTCCTCAGCAGATACAGCTCCTACAGAATTGTAGTTAAATCTCCACTTATATGTCCTTAAAGTGCTCAGAAAGATTGGAATTTGAACGCCTACAGTTTCATGACAACTTGGCAAACTCCGTCTGTTGAGGAAGATCATGTGATAGGATAAAACCTAACAAATGGACCTTCTGCTGACATTATTTTGTCAACTCTTTAATCTATGTTTTTCTTTTAATTTCTTTATTTATTCTCTTCCAGTGCTGCTCAATATTGTGGACAGAGTGAATCTACTGCACTGCAGCTGCTCTGAAGAGACAACACACACACACACACACACACACACACACACACACACACACACACACACACACACAATATACCCTGTGGTTGACATGGGAAACATGATGTGACACAGCACCAAATTAGGCTGTTAAAGAATTCCATGTTCTGTCTCCTGGCACACACTCACACATACAGTATATACACTGTACCTACAGAGTTTTCTTTTCCGAAACAGCGGTTCTTCCACAGCTGTGGCTGTTTGACCAACATGTTTCCATTTAACAGAGAAAGCAAAAAGAGACGGAGAAAAAGATGGAGAGAGGGAAGGGGGGGAGAGAGAGAGAGAGAGAGAGAGGGAGAGAGAGAGGGAGAGAGACGGGGTGAGGGGGGTGAAGAGATGAGGAGGGGAAAAACAGGCGTCCTGTTGGTGTAAATTGCCAGTGGAAAAGAGAAGGCAGTCATATTTTCCACAGGGCTGTTGGGCCAGCCTTGAAACTATTACTGAGTTAGCCCCGTATGTGTGTGTGTGTGTGTGTGTGTATGTGCGTGCATGCGTGCGTGTGTGCATGTAGCTTCATTACATTTTCCACAACAGTTTGCAAAATACACCAGGAAGCAAGATGGACAGAGGAAGGGGTAGACGGATTTGTTTTGTGGATGGACGCTATGGTTTTTACGACGCTCTGTGTACTGGAAGATTTTATAGTTTGTTAAAGGTTCTCCTGTGATCCAGCGACAACCAATAACCAAGTTCCTCAAAGGACTGAGTTGGAGGTTTTATGCCGTGTTATGTTGCAATGGAATTCTTTAAGAAACCATCCAGTGTTGTCTTCTCTCCTCTTAGATATTCAGCTGGTTGGCAGAGGTCCCTGGTCAGCTTTGATCTGAAGAACTTTAAACCTTGTCCTCGTGAATAGGAAAATGTTCATGACAAAGACAGTGACTTATACATACCTGCTTGACTTGTAAAGGTAAACATTAGGGAGGTCCTGAGCTGACCCTTGGGCTCGGTATCTGGGCATATTTTAATGGATCATAGCAAAAAATCTGATCAAAAATAAAAATCCAAACCTTTCTTTACACTTTACTGTGGTGTTCCCCACCTCAGCCTGCTGGTCTTGCAGCACTGCTCTACACCGTATGGGAGTGAAAATTAAAGGGATGAATGTTAAAATTATTTGGTTGCACCGATGGTCCCAGTGGGTTTGCAAAATACACAGATTCATTTAGTTCTGACAGTGTGTCAGATAATCAACATTTAAGTAAACATAAGTATTGGATCTGACTCTGTATCCGTAGATACCCAATATAAAAGGACTTGGGTCATAAATACCCTCACAAACATAGGGCTTCTTTCATTTGTCTTTCTGAGAATAGAAAATGTTCCTGGGGTTTACTCAACATGTTGTCAACACCTTTTCCTGTTTCTAAGCCTTTGGGATTAGCTTCAAAACACAGAAGTGACAGTTTTCCAGGAAGTTGATGCCTCCATTTTATGGTGTCTTCAAAGATCTGAATAATGGCTGACTTTGATCCCTGTGCAGACCTCTAGTAGAGACTAGGGCAGTGTGTCAGAGTAACTAACATTAAGAAATAGACTTAGATCTGCTTTATCAGATGTTTCATTTTTACTCCAAACATCTCTGAAATGACCTGCAGCCAAACCACAACAATCTTTCCTCTTTCCTGGCTCATATATTTAGCCACGATGCCTCCAGCTGTGGCCGCAGAGACGTCTGTGACGCAAACTGCAAAACCTCTGCACACTAGTGGCCATTGTAGGAGCCCTTCTCCATGCATTCATCTTGAATTAGCATCGTGCACAGTGGCAGCTGTTGTAGAAGTTGTGTGTTTTAGAGATTTTGGAGTCTTTGAATGAATGATGCATCAACGCTGTGCTGCGTTCAGAGTGGGAGCTTCCAGCCCACAGCAGCTCTTTAAAAAGTTTGAGTCAAATTCAGGGCACAAGACTATTCCTGGTGTACACAAGTCTGTGTGTTTGTGTGTGTGTGTGTGTGTGTGTGTGTGTGTGTGTGTGTGCGCGCATACAGGCATGATGTTCACACTTATGTAAGCTGTTTTCTGTCATCTGCATCCCTCTTCCCCACTCGCCTCCTCTCTCTTCTCTTCAATCTTGTCTCCTTGTTTCCTTGCCTCTCCTTCTCTCCTCCTTCCATCTCTCCTCTCCCCTCGCTGTCTTGTTTACCCATCTTTGTTCTCTTTGCGCCTTTGTTTTCTTTTCTCCTTTTCATTCATGTTTTTCCCTATCCAAACCTTATTTTCTGCACTTTTTTCATTTCATTTCCTCTCCTCTCCTCCCCATCGTTAAAAAAGCCTGCAGGCAGGTTTAGCTGCACTATACTGCTGAGTTAGTTTTCCTCTCAGGAACCAAGTCGTCCTGGAGGCCATTTTTCACAGCGTTGCGTCAGAAATCTGCAATCTGAGCCTCGCAACAACACCAGAAATACAACTCATACTATGTAGGGCGGGTAATTACCAAAACTTTCACTTAGAGACTTCATAAACCAAACAGGATACAATTAAGGCTTTTGTTACCCGTATTTATGGAGGGAAGGCTGACAGAGAATAGCCCAGTATAACCAGTTTTTAGCCGCTGGGCACTGAAAGCTACCCATTATGGAGGGTAATAAAGCATGTATCAACTATGGAACCAGCACCTAAAGAATAATAATTTGACAAAAGCAAAACATATAGAAAAGAAAACTGCATGAGTTTGTAGTTGAAGTTGTAAAGAATATTTCAGTCCTAGAAAACCTGGGATCACTCAGAGTCACTCTTGTGAACACGTACTTACTTATCCAAGTCTTTTTGCATGGTATTCAGTAGGTAAAGTAATAAAACATTTCATTCATTCATATGCTTCTGCAATGTAAAACTACCTTGGGATTACGAGTTGAATACCATAAAAACACAAAAAAAGATTGAGGTCAAGCTTCTTACACAACTAGAAAAGACATTGAGGTGTCAGCGTCATACACATGATGTTCAGGATTCTACAGATTTCAGGTGCAAAGTTCAAACATCAGTCAGTCAGTACTGACATTGGTTCCCAAAATCATTTGTCTTGGCAAAATAAGTCTTAAGATTGCACTTCAAGTTTCAATTATTACTACTACTATTTTTTTTAAAAAACATCGCCTGGAGGACCTTTGGGTTTTTGTGTTCAGGTGCCAGGTAAATGACATTGTAACATAATGTAGCACTGATATGAAAATGCTTGACTCACGATGTAGGAAAAAACTGAAGCGTTTCTGAATGTTTTCTCACTATGTAAAAGTGCAGATTGTGACAGGGAGTAGTAGTTTCTGCACCAATTCAATTCGAAAACACAGTAGATCTTTTGCACTTTTTCACATCCAACAAAACACTGAAAAGAAAAGTGTGAATGAATCCAGCTTTGTGTGTTCCCAATGCTGAATCATCATCAACTTTTTTTGATGTGAGCTTCCAGCATTTTGAGTTATGTGTCACACTTGCATCACAACATAAAATGAAGCAATGATGCAGCACAAGTATCAACACGAGAAATTCTAATGTCTCCAGCTAAGAAGAAGCTAGCTCGGTATTCTGTGTATGCATCTATCGTTTGTAATGTATATTCTTTTTTCTTTAAAATGGAGTTTAAAAATTGGTTACCGGTACTGATTTAGAAAATGTTTGAACGATACAGAGGCATACTGATTACTGTGCAAAAATGCCAGCTTTATTCACTGATTTTGGTGAACTGGATTATATTTTATGGAGAAACTATTTCCAGGTTTTCCCTCTGATGTCCTCCAGCTGCTCTGCCTCAACTCTCTTCCTGATTGACAGAAAGCTTTACTCGTGGTTCAGCGTACATGATAATTTCTTCAAAAGTAGCGTACGAATTCACAACTCAACTTCTAACTCTACTATGTGCATGTTCAGTACTGAGTGGGTCTGAAAAGACAAAAGTGAAAAGAAAAGGAACTGAAAAATGTTTTAAGGTTTTATAAGAAGACAGCAGCACTGTCACTCTTACAGCTCAGGATGCAACTGCCAGCTTCCCTATTTTGCAAGTCAACTTAAAGTTTACAGAAGAATACAACTCCAAATAATGATAGGTTAACTGCAAAATTGCCCGTCGGAGCAGAAACACCTTCCAAGCCTCTGCCAGAATGTATACCGACATCGATGATGGCTGCCGGCAATTTCTGAGCGTCTCTTCTCCCGTCCTGGCTCTTTATTTATAAGCAGCAAAAGGTATGTGCTGTGTGTGCATGTGTGTGTGTGCACTGCAGTTTATTCTTGACACAATGGGGGCGGGTGGTTGAATGACTACTGTCCCCAACACCCGTTACTCACATACACACACATTCACACACACACACAGTGCTGACTGTCCACCCACGCACAGAGATAATCTCTGTCCCCTCACATCCGCAGAGCAGCAGGTAGGTAGGAGGTGTGTGGTCTGAGTGTGTGTGTGTGTGTGTGTGTGTGTGTGTGTGTGTGTGTGTGTCTGTGTGTGTGTGTGTTCACCACGATGACTAACATCTTATAGAATTAAAAAGCTTGAACTCTCAGCAGCACAGATGGCTCGGTGAGCAAACGAGACAAATAAGAAACGCTTGATTTATGCCTAAAATTCCTCCTAAATGTTTCCATTTCCAAAAAATATGCAAGAAGAAACATTAGATTGTTGCCTGTGTGTACAGAGTGTGTGAACGTGTGTTACTGTAACTTGCTACTGTACATCTGCATGTGAAAAAATGTTCCATTTCCTGCTGCAGTTTATTCTACTGATTTGCATCTTTCTTCCTTTTCTTCAACTTAAATTTGCTTTATTGGCATGACATGTAAAACACATTCATGTTGCCAAAACACAGAGAAAAAAAACAGTCCTGAAAAAGGAAGAAAATGTAGCCAAAAGTATTTGGATACCGGATACAGCCATACACATGTATGAACATTTCAGTCCTGTAATCTGTTGCTATGACAGTCTGCAGTCTTGCTGGTTTCAAGCTTTCTGCAAGATGTTGGAAACTGGCTGCAGGGATTTTTCTCCCATTCAGACACATGAGCATTAGTGAGGTACAACACTGATACTGGGCGATAAGGTCTGGCTCACAGGGTCGGGGGTTGAGGTCAAGGCTCAGTGCAGGCCAGTCATCCACACTAAACTGGGAAAAACATTTATGGATCTGGTTTTGTGCATAGGTGCATTGTAGGGCTGCAACTAATAATTACTTTTCAATTAATCTGTTGATCATTTCCTCAATTACTTGATTAGTTGTTTGGTCCATAACATGTCTGGTTGTAGATTGCATCTAATTGTTGCAGCTCTAGCACACGGTCATGTTGAAACAGGAGAGGGACAAACACCATATTGTAAGCACATCTTTATTGTCTTAAATATTGCGTGCATTGTAGCATTAATATTTGCCTTGATTGGAACTAAGGGGCTAAAAGTACAGAAAAGTGTGCAGACAGGGGTGTCCACATACTTTTGGCTATATTCTGTAGTGTTTTGTAACTGGACATCAGAGGCATCAGCTTCAACTCTGTCCATTAGCCTTAGACTTCAGTGTGACATGTCTGAGTGTGTATGTGTAGAGTACAGTATAGTAGTATGCGTTTGTTTGTGTGTGTGTGTGTGTGTGTGTGTGTGTGTGTGTGTGTGTGTGTGTGTGTGTGTGTGTGTGTGTGTGTGTGTGTGTGTGTGTGTGTGTGTGTGTGTGTGTGTGTGTGTGTGTGTATCTGACAAGACCCTACACACCACTGGTACATGACACCCAAGTGCAGCTAAATATCTTGCACGGGGGTCCTGACACCCCATCTCCATGGAAACCAGATGGATGTTTACCATCAGTACAGTCGGACTGGTTTTAATCCTGCAGCTTTAAAATGTTTCACTCAGACCACATTGATTAAAAAAAAATAAAAATACATAAATGAGGGGAAGGGAAGGACAGAAGGAGAGAGAAAAAACAGAGGGTCGACTGAATGAGATGGAGGATGTGATGAAGAAGAGGTAGAGAGAGATCGCACAAAGCTGGAAAGAACAATAAGGCTTACAGTGGACGAAACAAAGAGGGAGAGAGAGAGAGAGAAAGAGAGAGAGAGAGAGGATCATGTGCAGAGGTCAGGTGCATTTCAGCTTCCAGGAAACAGAAAAACAAAACAATTCATTCAGATTGCATCGATACGTGTTTTACCGCTTTAGAGCTTGATCTGATTAAAGATTCATTCTTCCTGCTGCTGCAGACAGTCAGCGCAGTCACAGACTGGTCTCCATTAACATGATCTTTTTATGCCCAAACATAACCAGAACTGAGGTTAACAGGGGTTTAATATCAGAAAACAGCTAATATGTTATCTTTCGAGTGGTCACATGGATCACACTGAAAAACAAGCTATTTTAGTCGTTAAGGGAAGATACCTCGTATACTTCTCAGTACTTACACCTCTACATGATTTTGGTGATACGCATCTTGATACACTAGCAACGATCTGATACATTAAAGATACACATAAAGCAGCTACCAATGTGATACGAATTCATCAGTGTTGTGATACAGTGCGATTCAACACAATTTGATTCAACATAATGATTCCATGCGATACTATGTGATGCAAAGGAATAATAGGCTGTTCAGTTCAATAGGGTATAGATTGTTTTATTTTATCTCTTTGGTTCTTTTTAAGCAGCTTGAGAACCGGTTTTGAGAGGAGGAATCAATCTAAATATGAAAATACTATTCACAAATTATTGGTCACATTTCTAAATAATAAAGGCATAGGGTCTCCACTAATAATTATATATAAATAAATTGTTTTTTTACCGATGCATCCCGAGTTCATGGACGCCATTTAATCAGTGCAATGTCGGTGCACCGATGTGAATCCATGAATCCTACTAAAATATAGTTAGG